>NC_133422.1:100061562-100366093 GCF_049350105.2 Macaca mulatta | reverse complement strand
AGCATGATAATGTACCTGAGAAAGGCTTCAAGATCAGAGGGGGAAATACCTTTGTGTCCCACCAGTTGCAAAATCTGGGCTCCCCATGGTCAGTGTGTGGGTAGTGCTTACTGAGCTTCTGCTGTGGGCTGGTGCTTTATGTAGCTGTTTCATGTCTACCCTCATGTACAGGTGAGAACACTTAAGCCCAGGAAGATTTTATGAAATCTTGCAAAATCTCTAGAAGCTCACCAGTCTATGCAAGTCTAAAAACTCTCTGGTCCATGTCTCCCTGTAGACCTACACCCAGCTTGGGCCCTCTCCCCTCCCCTGACCATACCGTAAAATTGGCTTTTGTCCAGGTAACTGGGAAAACAGTAGCACAGAAGTTATGTATTTATCTCCTGGTGTTAATTATATCTTTAAATTGACTCTATTTCTTGAAGATCATTTAATTGCTTCAAATAACTTACCCAAAGATATATTCAGTCTTGATGATTTGCTGTCTCAATTCCACCCCATTTATCTGGCTCAGTGTAGGTTATCTAGAGTGCAATACTAAAATTTATTTATCTATTTTTCTCTGTCCATTTTTTTCATTTTGTTTAATACAGAATTTTGAGAACTGAAGCAATTTTTCAATAACAATTCAAACCAAATAAATGTTATTAAATATTTATATAATTTAACTTTTGTTCAACTCTCTAGATAATCTGAATGTTACTAAAATATCTAGATAACCTGTTTTATTAAAATATTTAGATAATCAAGGCAACGTATTTCCACATGAAACTAAAGTATCTGTATATTACCTTACAGGTGAAGTACGTGTTATCTAAACAAGTTTAGAAAGTTTAAGATATCTGAATCATGGGATCTGGTACTAGTCTGAGTTCCAACCCTGACTAGCTGCGGTCACTATGAACACTTTGCTAATCCCGATGCAGTACATCTGAGACACTCTGAAGGGCATGATAGGGCAGATAAGATAATGTATAAGAAAGGGATTGGGGTACTGCCAACCACCATCGAGAATCAGTCCCCATCACTGGCCTCAACAACAGTCATCTCTGATGTACTATTTTACTGTCCCCCTCCTAAATCACAGCCCACTGGTTGACACATCCCTGATGAGTGTTGGACACACCTGCTGATGGCTCTGATCACCTTAGACATCTAATGAGCCAGATACTTGTCTGTGCCAGCCCTCTTGTACACACTGCATTCAGCATCTGGACTTTTGGTGCCGTGCCAATCTTAATGAAGTTGTCTTGTTGTTTTCTAAATACCTTTGGACACCTAAGGGCATAATGACTGAGCCAGGGTGTGTGACAGTGATAAAATGTGGCACAGGCTGGATGAGCTGTAGCATGAGGCATGTTTGACATGAAATGATGAGATTTGTTGCAGTCTAATCTACTTCTTTTGCTCCTTTAAGAAAGGATGGGGCAATGGGAGACTGCTGGCTGTTTGGCATCGACTCACAAGAATTGCACGTCTATGAGACAACATTAATTTGTATTGCATGACTCACATTGCATAAAAACAGGTTTGTATTCAAGAATCATGCATTCTCAGTTAATTAATCGCCCTTGTAAATGTTGGGGGTGGATTATTGGTTAGTCACACACGTTTCTTTTTTGTTCCCAGAAAGAAGGCAGGTGTGCCTCTCTGGCTCACTGTATAATTTTTTATGCCTGAATCAGCCTTGTATGCTTCTGCCATTCTCTGCACCCCTTTCATTAAGCTCTGTCTAAATACTGAACTGTCCAAGTGTGTTATTATAAATCAAGACTATCCACAAGTATTTCAAAACTGACATTTCATGGCTTGAAAAGAATCTAATCCAATTCCCTTTCTTTCAGAATACATGGAAGGAGAGACAGAGTGACTAAGGAAGTGGCTCCAGGTCACACAATTAATGACAGAGCCTGTGATATCTAATGAGATCAGCCCCTTCATGGGATGCATGGGGTATTCGCGGCCAAAAGAAAATAACAGATTTTTGCCCCTTATCTACATAAGATAAACCCACATTTATGAGAAGAAAAGTTTCAACTCTTGAGAAAAATAGTTTTTGTGATATTTGTTGAATAATTAATAGGTGTGTAAATGAAAATTGTACAAAAGAATATTCAAATTCATGTCCAAAATGATTAAGAGATTTATTTCAAAATTTTAGCATTCATTCAAAGATACCCTTCTATTTATCTTTAAAAATAATTGGTATGTTAAAATTACTCAAATTTATCTTGATGCTGCTTTGAAAAATAAAATAATTTATCATAATGCCATTTTCAGAGTGGGTAATTTTTCTGCCTCGCAGACATTATTAAAAGCATTTTTTAAGATAGACAACTGAAGCAAAAGGAAGAATAGATAATAGAGTTTATCAGAAGAAAAATATCTAAGACTTGGATCACTTAATTTCCAATATATATTCAAGTATTTATTTCTACAGAAAAATATTTTGGTACTAGTGATTCTCAACTGCAGTGTGGATCCTTTATAGTGTCTCTCATTATTTCAAAGAAAAGGCATTATCAATATAATTTATTAAATACAATTCAGCTTTTTTTTTCTATTTTACTTATAAAATGAATACACAGAACCTTCTAAGCTGATGTGAGAGAACGTCTAGAATTGGCATTTCTCCCAAGCCAGCAGATCCCAGAGAGAGTCTCAGTTCCAAATAGGTTATAGGCCCTTTTTTTTTTTTTTTTTTTTTTGAGACAGACTCTCTCTCTGTCTCCCAGGCTGGAGTGCGGTGGCGCGAACCCGGTTCACTGCAAGCTCCGCCTCCCGGGTTCACGCCATTCTCCTGCCTCAACCTCCCGAGTAGCTGGGACCACAGGCGCCGCCACCTCGCCCGGCTAATTTTTTTTGGTAGTTTTAGTAGAGATGGGGTTTCACCGTGTTAGCCAGGATGATCTCGATCTCCTGACCTCGTGATCTGCCCTCCTCGGCCTCCCAAAGTGCTGGGATTACAGGCGTGAGCCACCATGCCCTGCTGAGGCCATTTTTTTTAAACCAAAAAGAAAAATGTCCTTTAATGCAATTTGAAACTCCTGACTGACTGCAAAGGCATCACTCAAAGCATCAAGGGATCAACTCAGAGGCAATCCACATGATTTTTTGTTTCAATTGCTTTACAATTTTTAATTTATTTTTATTTTTATGTTAAGTTTCAGGGTATATGTGCAGAACGTGCAGGTTGGTTACATAAGTATATACATGCCATGGTGGTTTGCTGCACCTATCAACCCATCATCTAGGTTTTAAGCCACATTATTTTTATATTATTTTTACAAAGGAGATTACCTATGGAAACTGCCGTTCAGAGGACAGACTGCTAGGAGTTGAATTGTGTTACCCAAAAAGATACGTTGAAGTCCTTATCCCCAGTATGTGGAAATGTGACTTCATTTGGCAATAGGATCTTTGCAGATGTAATCAAGTTAAGATTAAAGTGGGCCCTAATTCAATATGATTGATGTCTTTGTAGGAAGAGAAGAGCCACAGACACGCAGGGAGAAGGCCATGCAGTGATGGAGGCAGAGAGTAGAGTGATGCCGTTGCAAGCCAAGGAGCACCGAAGACTGCAGACCACAACCAGAAGCTAGGACGAGCCAAAGAATCTGCTAAGAGTCTCAGAAGAAGCCTGGCCCAGCCGACACCCTGATATTAAACTTCTAGACTTCAAACCTATGAGAGAACACATTTATGTTACTCTAAAGAACTCAAATTGTGGTAGACTATTATAGCCACCCTAGGCAACTTGTACAGATTTTGATGGATTTTTTAATACACCACATACAGTAGCCACCTCAGAATGCACAGAGCAATAAGTATGTATACTTTTAACAATTGCAACGTCATTGAGAGTTTACTGAAAACCCTTCTATTTCAGTAGAATTCTGTAGTATATTCAATATATTAAATGTTTCATTTTGAAATTATTAGTTTATTTTTACTTCTGTAAGCTTTAGATTAACATTACATTTTAAAGCTTCAAGTTTTCAGGTTTGAAATAAATATCTGCCATTCACCAGAACACTCCTAAATTGGGACATCTGCCTCCACTGATTTTTTCAATGCATTAAACACCCAATATTGCCTGATGTACAGGACAGCTGTTTCTTCCGTAGCTATTTCCTGCTTTGGATATTCGGTTTTATCACTCTGCAAATTTGAAGAGTACTGTGACATAATCACTGCATGATGTTATGGGTTGAATCGAATCTCCTGAAGAGGTCTGTTGAAGTAGTAACATGTAGTATCTCAGCACGTGACAATCAGAAGCTAAGAGAAGTGCATGGAACAGATTTTGTCTTAGAACCTTCCAGAAAACCCAACCAGGCCAACACGTTGATTTCAGACTTCTTGTCTGCAGAACTGTTGGAGAATAAATACATTTCTGCCATCTTAAGCCATTGAGTTTATGGTACATTGTATGCCAGCCTTAGTAAATAAATACATATGTGAAGTATGAGTAGTCTTTGACTGATGGTAAGTGCCTTATTTTTTAAAAATGAGAAGTAAATTATGAAAGTCATTGACCTCTCTCTTTCCAAAAGCGTAATCCTAAATACTAATTTTCTAAAAGGTACAGAAAATGCCATTTTCAACTGGTTGGTTCATAGAAGGCTGAACAATAATCATTGACTTATCTGTGCAGTCAAACTGTGAAGAGTGTGAGGTTTTAGCATTTTATGGGCCAGAGATGAGAAACAAGGTTATTTGAGTGCTTGGTCTTGTATGTGCATACAAACAAGTAATATTCACTAGTTTTATGCTCATTGTCTCAATAAGATACCTTGAACAGTTATAAACATGGA
This sequence comes from Macaca mulatta, assembly GCF_049350105.2. Lineage (NCBI taxonomy): Eukaryota > Metazoa > Chordata > Mammalia > Primates > Cercopithecidae > Macaca > Macaca mulatta. The sequence goes on along the minus strand of NC_133422.1, from coordinate 100,361,276 downwards.
AAGAAAAATTATTGTTTCTCAAAACAACATTATTGTCAAAGAAAAACATTACATTGAAATGTCCTGTGCTAGTGATGGTGTTTCCATATTGCTGAAATATTTCCTACAGCCTGTATCTTACCAACAGCATTAACTCTTCCTCCTAGAAAGATCTGCCCTGTGGCATGCAGCCAGCGTCTCCTTGACAGGCCTACTTACCCTCTGGAGTTTGCCATCTTGGTTTAAGGCATGCGATGACTTGCGATTTGAGTAGTCCATCTAAATACCTCCAAAGGATTTCAAATTTAGATTTTTTTCTGAGTTTAGAATTTTCTCACCCACTAAAGCATTTGTTGACCATACCTGTTTCTCCTTTTAGGTTGTGAGTTCATTAAGGACAATGAATGGAGCATTTCTTTTTATCTCCAGCACTAAGGATAGTGCTGGGCACATGGTTCACAGGGAGATCAAAGTTAGATGAAAGGAAAGTATCCATTCTAATGGCTACATTTACAGGAAGGGAAGCTGGGAGATTTTTAAAAGGTTACATTTTCTTTCCTTTCCTTTTACATTTTCTTCCTTTCCTTTCCTTTCTGTTTCTTCCTTTCCTTCCCTTCTTTTCCTTCTGCTTCTCTTCCTTGCTTCCCAGTAATTCTTTTCTTCCTTGCTTCCCAGTAATTCTCAGTAATTTCTTGCTTCCCAGTAATTCTGTACTTTCTTTTCAATCACAGTTGTTACAATATTTGCTAAACTTCGATGGTTACCATTATTAACTAAATTTTGTTTTATTAATATTAAACCAAAACCAATATTCATGTTAAATATTAATATTAAACTCATGCAAAACCAAACAAAAAACTTGCTTAAAGGTATTACCTCAATTCTGTACAGAAAAAAATGATCATGATTGTTGTATCAAAAAGTAGCGGAGGCTTGTGACAGCAAGTTTGGATGGGCTTGCAAGCCCTTCTTAAATTTGTCATTTGCACAGATTATAGCAATGTGAATGCGTAGGTGTCTATTGTCTAAAAGAAGTCAAGAAGATGCTAGGTAATACAAAACACTCAATAATGAGGTTTTATCATTTTTTTAATACAAAATTACTTATTTTACTGTTAACGCATTTTTGTTGGAGTTTGTTTATTATTCTTGTATGCGAAATGGTACATTATAAAAAAAATCAAGTAAGAAAACATTCTTTGCCAAAATTGTAGGCTCAAATTGGTCATTCTTTTCAGATGAAGAGGTAATTAGAACTATTTCTAGTTTTTCAAAAGACGTTAATTTCTTGGTTTTGCTACATCAAGTGTAAGGAGATTACCTTAAAAAGCTCTCGTCACAAGAACAAAACAACACATCTTTTTAAATACTTAAGAGAACGTAACCAAGATTCTAAAATGTGACAAGAGGAAGATATTCACTGAAGAATGAAAATTACTCCATGGAAAAGACTAAAAATGGGGGTGGAAGAAAATTATTTTTCTGCTTTTCTTTTAAATAAGTTTCTTTTTAAAGGATAAGCATTTTGTGTAGTGATCTCTGTTTCTCTTTCTTTTTGTTTTCATTCTGTGGCTCTTTCTGGGCATGATTGGCTTTTAGTCCTCTGAAAATCTATAATGTTCTATAATTGAGAGATAAGAGGGATGAAAAATGATCTTCTATTTTTATAATTGTTTATTGTATATAATAGACAGATAGTTGGGGCGAGTTTGAGATCAAAGCCAGCAAGAAAGACATGGATGATGGCACAGAAGCAGTTTTGAAAACTAGCCAATCAATAAGTCAAGCGGATGTCAGGATGGAGCTGAAAAGAGGCTTTCCCTGTTGGAAGGTTGGTGATACCTACTCATCAGGAGATGGGTTGAATTGCAGTGTATGGGCTCTGTGAGGTCAGCGATGGATCTGTGAGGTCTGCCATGGATGTGCATGTGCAAGAGTTTTGATCGGATTCTTGTACTTTTATAGCCCCATATTAGTGTAAAAATTGATAAAAAGTAGCTCAGAATATGCTGAGGTATATAAAAACAAGAAGTTCAAGGAGTTTCGACTCAGCTTGAGTGACTAAGTCTGGGGAGATCCTGTTCAAAGGAATACAACATAAGTTTAAGTAACTGCAATATTAGTTTAAGTAAACTTAAAGGCCAGATGAGAACATAAGAGTCATATTTTAAGAAGACTGGAGATGAGAAAAAAATCACCTTTACAAAATGACTTGTGTGTGTGGCAGACACTAGGTTAGACACCATAGATACGTGACTTATTCACTTTCTAAAACAAGGTTGATATTATTTTCTCTGCAGTGAACTCATTGTGCCTCCCAAAGGTTAAGTCACCTTTTCAACACTGTACGACAATCAGCACCTGGATCAATAAGACTCCCGAGCCATTCTATCTTCTAAACCATTCTTTGTTTTTATTTTCATTTCCTCTCACATGAAACCTGGCAGATGATACGGTTTGGATTTGTGTCCCCACCCAAATCTCATGTTGAATTGTAATCACCAGTGTTGGGGGAGGGTCCTGGTGGGAGGCAATTGGATCACAGGGTGGATGTCTTCCTTGCTGTTCTCATGATAGAGAATGACTTCTTACAAGATCTGGTTGTTAAAAAGTGATAGTACCTCCTCCTTCATGCTCTTCCGCCTCCTCTGCCATGTGAAGAAGGTGCTTGCTTCCCCTTCACCCTTCCGCCATGATTGTAAGTTTCTTGAGGCCTCCTCAACCACACTTTTTGTACAGTCTGCAGAACTACGTGTCAATTAAACCTCTTTTCTTTAAAAATAACCCAATCTCAGGTGGTTATTTATAGCAGTGTGAAGTGTGAAAATGGGCTAATACAGCAGATAACCCTCTGTGTGTCTGTGTGTGACTCCTTCTCATAGGAGAACCTGGAACTTCGGGAAGTTTCTCCCTTTAACTCCACCTCTTTCTTGTCTCCTCCAGAAAGCATTTTTGAACACACATGAATAACACCATTTCAAAAAGGTAATCCTGAATCTGTCCTAAGAAAAACAGCAGCTACTATTTGTTGAGTTACTTACTTTGGGCCAGGCAATGAACTAAGTGTCTCACGAGTGTTATCTCTTTTAATCTCTCCAGCAGACCAATAAGGTAGTGAAACTAGCCTTAGAAATTAGGAAGAGCCAGCAGTGTTGTTTAAATCCACATTTCTAATTTCAAAGTCCTGTTCTTCACAACTGCTGAGGGTTGCTCCACAGAAACACAGGGTGAGAGGGGTACCAAAGCGTTTCATATATTCTTAAAAGAGATGTGCTATATATGTGAATAAGAAATAATTTACAAAAAGGTAAGTCACTCTCAACCTCTCATATTGTGACTGAATGCTAATAAAATATTTGCAATAGTTTTGACACCTGGCATCAATCCATGGGTGAGTAATAAAACTGTAGGCGAGAAATGCTCTCTTGGTCAGTTTCTCTTTGTGGCAGATGTCTGCAATTTTCTTGCAGACAGAAAAAGTCAAAATCAGAGAAAGCAGGTGAGATGATGAAGACATTGGGCAGTATATGATCTCCCCATACCGATGATGTTTAAGAACTGGTCGGTGTTCTGGCTATGTTTCAAAATAATGGCACACATGCAATGTGGTCTTTGCCTGAGAGAACTCATTTCACAGTGTGAGAGCAAAGGACAGATAAGCAAAGTGGTACAAGGTGCTTTGTTAAGGGTTCCTACAGAGGCAACTGCTGAGTACCATGGCATCTGAGGAGGATCTAGTGCCACCTCAAGAGAAGAGAGGCAGTGATGAAATTTAGGCACTCAAATAGGAATCAAGTTGACAGCTTGGTTTATGGAGAGGATGGCCAGGTTTATCAAATAAAAATAAAAGCATCCCAATTAAATTGGGATGTCATATAAACGTTCATTTTTTTCTGATATAAATATGTCCCAAACATTGCATAAGATATACTTAACTAAAAAACAGTCCGGTGTTCTTTGTTTTTTTTAAAGATGGTGTCTTGCTCTTTCACCCAGGTTGGAGTACATGAGCATAGCGCACTGCAGTCTCTAACTCCTGGGCTCAAGTGATCTTCCTGCCTCAGCCTCCTGAGTAGCTGGGACCACAGGCATGCCATCATGCCAGCTTAATTTTTGTATTTTTTTGTAGAAATGGGGTCTCACCATGTTTCCAACGATAATCGCGAATTCCTGGCTTCTAGTGATCCTCCCACATCAGCCTCCCAAGGTGCTGAGATTATAGCGGTGAGTCATTGCACCCAGCTGATCTCTTGCTTATCTGAAACTTAAATTTAACTGGGAATCCTGTATTTTACCTGGAAACCCTGTTTATTGGTAATCTAGAGCCCAGATAAGTTGACAAATAGGATTGATAGGGATTTTCATATCTAATTCATGCTCTCAGGTCCTCACTTTAATAATCTTTAAAAAAATTACTTCTTGTACTCTTACAGAAAGTGTCTAAGTTTGTAGTACTATGGAGGGCTGTGTAAACTATATTCTCAATCGAGAGGGAAGGCTTACTTAAGATGTTTTTCTAAATACCAAAATTTTTTCTCAGCCCAAAGTAGATCTGATTTACCAAGATATTTTGATACATCATCACTTAAATGAACCACTAGCGGGGGAGATACAACTGAGCACGTTCCCAGTCCTTGTCCAACCCAGAGATTGACTCAGAAACTTAAAAAGCAGCAGGAGGTACAATTCCTTACTCACCTCAAAAATATCACCCAAATGCCTCTTAGAATAGACCTGGGTTCATAATTTTCTTTTTGAAGTTGGATATTACCTCATGTTTCCCTAAGCCCTCTATTACAAATACAACAATTAAGTAATTAATAGTGGTTAAGTGACATGCCTGAGACTACACCCTGGGTCACTGGCTGAGCAGGGAGCAGAGTTCTCAGCTTTGAGTTTTCAGTCCCCTGCTTCAGCCATGAGGCTGCTCCTGGCTTCTCCCTACTTTAAAATGCATGTCTCTGACAACTTCAGACATTAACATCATCAATGATTGAACAGACGCAAGAAAATTGGACCTTGAATGCTATATGTAAATCTGCCAGGATTTAAACAGTATTTGGTGCCAAAAACATACACTGGGAGCCTCGTTCAAAACTTAGTTGTAGAAAGATACAGATTCATTTCTCCATCAAATAACACACCAATACCTATAGCCAAAAAATCAGAGAAAAAGGAGCTGACATTTCTGTAATTCCACTGAAAGATAAATGTTTATGTGGAAAATGGACCTTTTAAATATCTATTTGCTTATGAACTCTACTTTAAAGAAAAACTCCAAGTTGGATGAGCTAATGTGAATGGACTTTAAAAAGTAAGCACATATTTTTGTGTAGTTTTCAGTTTTCCTAGTTGTATGTTTCTTTTGCCAAGTCAATTAGTCTCCCTCACTCCAGAGCTTGTGGGGAAAATATATGGGACAGTCATAAGTGAGCACAAATTCTTATCTTTTAAAAAATGCATAGACCCTCATTTTCTTCTCCAGTAAATAAATTGTACAATACTGCCAGTAATTATTTTTCAATAATTTTAAAAGAACAGTTTCTGGCATTTTATTCTATGCAAATATACAGTTTGCTTAACTTGCTAGTCTTTTATTCATGTTTCTATAAATAATTTGGCTCAGGCAATGGAGATAGATCACCCTATCGGTTTTTCAACTGTTTTTAACTCTGTCTGTTTACTCAACTCTTAGTAGCATCCCTGATATTGGAGAAACAGATTATTTCACAGGCTGTCCTCTGGCTTGGCCTCCTAAGGTCACTCACAGTCACATTAGGCCACTGACTGTTCAGTAATCTAGCCCTGCAAAGGAGCATTATGTATGAGTGTTGATTACAAAAAGAAAAATAAATCAGTGCGATAAACTCCTTTCCCAAATGTGTTACAGGAATGTTTCTCTGCATTTGTTGACTTTTCTAACATGTGGTGATAAATGTATAAAATGTTTAATATCAAGAGAGAAAAAAATGTCGAATGGTTCTTTCTGAAATATGAAGGAATGTTTGGGAGATACATTGAGATGCAGAGGGAATCTGGATAGAGCAGAACGTGCAGCGACGGTGACAAGCATGACAAGGAAAACATGGCTCTAAGATCTTCAGTGACAGCAGGTAACAGAGACCCTGGCCACAGACATGACCTCAATTATCCATGCAGGACAGGTTCCCTTCATTCTTCTTCCCTTAATGGAGCCCTTAGGTTGAGATTCTAGCCCAGTGCTGTCATCCTTCCCCCATCTAGAGGGACAGTTGGAAAGCCAAAGCCATCAGCCAACCTGAGGTCTACTATGTCTGGAAGCAGCCAGGAGATGCTGCGGCCATAGCGTCTGCTCATGGTAAGGGCAAGAGAAAGGAGCCTTAGCAAGGGAAACTCTTCTCCTGTCCAGTTTGTGCCCTGAATTCACAGAGAAACCAGTTGTGCTGGTAAGTGATACAAGCACAAGCCATCTGGGTCTTCCTCATCAACCTTGTCTTGTCTATTAATAAATTGTATTGCTTTTCTTCAGGACTGCATAGGAAAGCAAGGGAGATAAAAGACTTGGGTGTACTTTGATCTGAAAGATCAGGTGGACAAATATGTTGCAGATTCTTTCTTCATTTTTCTTGACTATGGAGATTGGATGTATCTTTCTAGGCTCTGAGAAGACCACTAGTGTGTGGCTCATTCTGCTGAATGTCTGGTACATTTCCAAGCTGTGCTCTCTCTGACTTATTTATGGAACTCATTCATGGAGCCTCAGCACTTTTCATAAGGGAAAAGAAAGGGAGCCTATTGATCCCTTAAAATAGACCTTTTCTCACGTTTATAATCCTTTATTTCTGCTCCTTTATACATTTTTAACCATTATATTGCGAAGAAAACATTAATAGAGATGTAGAGACATATAGTTGTAACTTGTTGGTAAACATCTCGCATGGAATGTTCCATTGGTGGTTCAAAGAGCTGTGCCTGAAATATATATATGTATATATGTATAGATGTGATATATATGGTATATATACATATATGTGTATGTATGATATATATACATATATGTATGCGTGTGTGTATATATATAATTTAGAGATATTTCATACATATTACCAGACTTTTCTATATCATGAACTATCTGACTCTTCTTTTTAAAACTGGGTCTCAATTCAGACAGAAGTTAGTCATAGAAAATATAATTTGTCCATAGTTAGGTAATTCTAACTTTAAAACTTTACTTTCAAGGTAAGTAAATTTGGGGTGGAAAAGAGAAAGATGTAGACCAAGTACACAATGTAATCTCAGTATTAGTTTTTTATATTTTAATATTTTCTAATTATAAAAGCAATGTCAAAATTATGGACATGTTTTAAAATACAGAAAGGTATAAATAAGAAAACAAATACATTTATATATCTGTGTGCACCTACGTGAACATACACGGAAAATCAATGCTGCATGATTATCTATTCTCTACTCTCTTTCCCTCACCCATTGCTGGCTGAGGATTGTCGCCTAGATTAACTTGAAAAAGCTCCCTGTTGAAAATGGCAGCATTTCTGTCAGAATGAGTGCCTGAAAGACAGTCTCCTAACAATGAGATTTTATATGTTAAGAAATACATTTCTATTTGGGGAAGCCTTCTAGAATATTTATTTATTACAGCAGCTAATGCAGTTTTAACTAATATAGGCCATACTTAATAATTTTTTTCTAGATTTCTTTTCCACAAAAATATGAGTATTTTTCCATGTCACCACTTTTTTCTTCCTTGCTAAAAGTATTCATTGTTTGCACTATATATATGCAGAACATTAAAGTAAACTCCTGCTATTGCACATTCATATTGTTTCAACTTTTCACTATTATATCTGTTTGTTGCAACATATTTTTACATATCTCTATTTCTGTAGGAAACATGTTTACATTTATAATTATGGCACCAAAGGGTTGACCTATTTTTGTAGCATATGTATGTATATATAAATGCTACAAAATAAAAAATATATACATATTGTTTCCTGTGACCTCAGAAGAGTTGCACCAATACTGCTGATTATACATATATACTATATAGAGTATATATACACATTATACATATACACACACATATATATACAATATACATATATATGCTACTATTTATTTATTTTTTCCTGTGACTTCAGAAGGTTTGCACCAATACTGCGGATTGCCCCAATACTACTGATGAGAGTGTAACCTCATCAGTAACCTCTCATCAGTAGTATTGATAATACTTCTATTTTGACTTCCAAGGGCTTCATTGGCTGAATTTTAAGGATTTTTGACATAAACACTGTTCTACAAGAGTATTATGAAAAAAGGGCCCTTGTTCATTTATTAGTAGGATTCATGCATAATTTTCTTAGTGTGCAAAGATCTTCCTCTGAAAGAAAATAGTATCCGTATTTAGCTTCTTTTTAAAATCACGATTCTTAAATTGAAGATGATTTGCTATGACAATATTTAATGCAACTCTTTCTTCTGCTTCCTTACTCTCCTCCCACTCATGTTACAACCATTCCACTTGTCCTCTGGATACATGGTAATAGAACATTATTCTATGGGAAAATACCTTCTTCTCCCTATATTTTCTAGTTATTTTAATTTTTTAAAATTAAATTACAGATAAATGGGAAAATAGTTGATGTCCTACAATTATCATTGCTCATATTAAGTTTAAAATATGTTGAGAGTAGCAACAGAATGCTTGAAGAGATATCTTCCAACCCATATGATATGTTTTCCCATCTAGGGATTCCACATCTTTCTCTTTCATCATAATAAAAAGGCTTATATATTAGGATTTTAAAATTTCTATATTTCCAACTGAATTATTAGTATTTATGAAGAAAATACAAAGCTGTATTATTTTATTAAATGTATTACTTACCTTATTTTTATCAATGACATAAATAAGTAAACAAAAATAATAGATGCTTAATGAGATGTTTTTCTTTTCTTTCTTTTTTTTTAAATGCTCTCAGATTACATAACGGGATTAATTATACACTACAAGTAATTTTTCTTTCTCAGATTTTCACTAATTAAAGGCTCAACAAAACTGGTAGAAATATCTGTGGAATCTCTGAGAACCTAAAACACTTGCTGGTCATGTGTGTGGAGCTCTTCATTTGAGTATTTGGATGGGTATGTTAAATGCTCTGTTTGTTATATCATGAGCTAAATGAGTCAAGGGGTTCTGGGTTTGCAAATTAATAGAGCATCTTTTTATCTTGATGTTGTCTGTCAAATGATTCTCCATACTTTTTTTTTTAAAAAAACAACTTTTTATTCAAAAAGCCTTTATAGTAGGACTTTGGGTCAATTTTACCCTGAGCTACTTGTCAAGGATCAACTATTTTAATAGCCTGATGTGAATAAAGATTATAATTATAGTCCAATGTGGTTATTTATATGTGAGCTTTAAAAATATTTTCATTAATGTATAGGATACATTATCTCCTTGGATTGTATGTAATATATCAGTATAAATTTGCAATATAAGTTTGTGAAAAATAAAAGAGCAAATTAAATTTGTTTCTCAACCAAATCTGTACTTACGAGAATTCTAGAAAACAGTAAGTCTGTCCTGTACAATGAATAATGCAAATCATAAATGACAGCATTCCTTCAACCAGAGGAGTGGATAAAATTATCCACTAAAGTCCAGTTTGGTTGCTTGTCTAAAAGACCAGATTTTTTTCAAATATGTTGAGATTAAAATACATAAGTAATAAGATGAAAATGTTTACATTAAAGCAATTGCATTTGTTTAGCTTGTATTATATTGAAAAGAAAATAACAGTTCAGTAAAGAAGAATAGGAGAGGGAAATAATCACAACAAAACTCTTAACACTGTAAACCTACCACAATTAACCCAGAGCTGCTTTCTGAGCTTTCTAGTAGCCAAAGTAAATACAGAAAACCAGAAGTGTCATGGCTCCTCTTTTCTAATAAAAGGAGGTAAATTATTCAGAAGAGACTATTTTTGCCTAATCTGAAAGCATTTTTTACACATCTTTTATGAGGAATATTGAATACCATGGTAAAGACGGTCTTCAGAAGAAGTTTTACCGCAGAAAATGCATTGGTGTTTCATCTATGGCTATATGATACAGCCATCTCCCATAAAATCTGTTAGCAGACATTGTTGGGCTTCATGAAGGCCCGAAGGAGCTTTATCTTGCCAAACTGTGGGCACCTACAGGAACGATTAGCATCCCCAAGTACCTGTGATGAGCAGATACAGTACGCTGTGGTGAGTAAGGACACAAGTGCTGCGGCCAGACCACCTGCTTTGAAACTACAGCTCTACTCCTAGGTAGTTGTGCCACCTAGGGCAAGGTACTAACATTTTTGTAGGGGAGTACGTTACTTAGAAAATGTCTGACTCATGTTAATTACTCGAGATAAGTTAGCCATTATTATTTTTATTAGTATTGTTATCAATATGTACTTTGAAAACTAGAAATATTCTGCTTGTTCCAATATATTATAATAAAGATGAATTTGTGGCCAGTTAAACAGCCATTTCTCCTGTTTCTTGTCCACATTTGGCAATCGAGATGTATTGATTGCTTCAAAGGCATTGTGCAAAAGGGTCTCATGAGGAAAGCCACACTCCAGATGAGACACTCTGCTTATCACGTCTATGGTACTTTTCCATTGGAACGTAAAAAACAAAGGAGAAAGAAGCTGCATTCAGGTACACAATAGTGTGCTTTTATGAGCAAAAATAGAATATTCACGGTGTTAGGCAGTAATAAGGAATAAAGACCTCTTTATAGTATGAATCATTATGTGACAAGCTCAAGGGCCAAATGGCAGCTATAACGAGGTCTTGGAATACAATGTGTCACTTTTTTAAACTGTCTGCCCAGAGATGTCCATTGGGTCAGACTCATCACCTAGGTTGCAGAAATTACGGGGCCAGAACCAATTTCTTCTGTTCTTCCTCACTCACATCACTAAAATCAGCTTACAGACCATTTTTCCTAAAACATATATAATGATTTCAAGCAAAATGCTCAACCTCTTTGGACATTAGCTAACTCAGATTTAAATACCTGTTATTTCTGACTAATAGATGGGTTGTGTTGATCCAATGAAAACCAGATCCATGAAATTAAATTGCCCATTGTGATGGAACAACAGGATACAATGAGAAGATCTCAGCTTGCCCAGCAGATTGTTACTAGAGGGATGAGATTGTTCACTTAACCCATTTGGAAATGAGCTTTATCCTTTGTGACATGATGGCACCACTGTCTGTCCCACAGAGTTATGCTGTTATATTCCCTCATTCTTTCAACACATATTTATTGAGTGGTATCATGTGCCAAGAACTGAAATTGTTGAGTGCCTATGACATCATTATCAACACCACCACCATGGTCATCATCATTACCATTTCAGCAGCTAATGTTTTTTGTCATAACATAATATTCTTTTCTCTGTGCCACTATTCTCACATGAATTATTTCATTTTGTCCTCACAACATTACTATTTTATAGTACTGATGACACCATTTTACAGACAGAGAACTCCAGGTTCAGAGAGCTTATGTAACTTGCATATTTGCGTGCAGAATGAGTATGCCTTGGTTATTATGAAATATTACCTTGAAAATTACTAAATATTGTCCCCCATATATACAGTTTAGTATGAGGGTTTTGGAGACTGCTAGAGCAGTGACTACAGGCAGCAATATCCAGGCATGGGACATAGATTCAGTTCTGTTTTACATAATTATGTGAACAGATGGGAGAGGTTAATGACTTAATCCCAGTTGCATTTAACAATATTAAAGATGCTGACAAAGTCTAAAGGTCTGTGCTGAAGACTTTTTATTGTATTACCCATATCCCAACTCATTTTGTCTCTGAGTGTTGGCATCATTCTTTTAGCTTGTACTGAGGACTGTGTGTACTATGTGTGTAGGTGCATATGCACTACTACCTGGTTTTTCCCTATGACGTCACAGATCCTTAGTACCAGCTTCAGACCATTTTGGTTTCCTGTTTGTAGGAGGCTAGAAATGACTGCAGCCTTTGGGTACACAGCTTCGTAGCTATTTCAGGCTCTGCTACTTAATTAACTGTGGATGGACCATCTGGGCTTTTTCGAGTTTTGCGTGGCATTTTCTCCAACTCACCTTGGAATTTTATATTTAGACATATTTGTCAACTTATGAACAAGCTTCTTGGGTAAACGGCAAGATCTGTTCATGAGCCATTCACTATAGAAGTATAGGGAAAAATGCAGACATTTGACATTTTTTTATTGCTTAGAATTGGGAAAGCTAAAAACATATAGGTTAGCATAACTTGGAATTATTCTGTTTGTCATATAATCTTTCTACACAAATTTTGAAACACAATCCTGCATTCAGTTTCCCCCATCTCATATTGCTTTGTGATTCAGCCTTCTTTCGTTAATTTTGTTCAATTTCAACTTCTGGCAATCAAATAAAATAAGGTATGGGGACATGTTGTAAATATGTTAACTCCATTTCCAATATAAAAAAAAAAGTTTATGAAAAACACATTGTTTCGTATATACTTTGCTAAAAGTTCAACGATATATTCTGTTTACACACCAAAGGTTCTTTGTAACATAAGCCGTAGCTAAAGACTGCCTGCTGTTGCCATCACTGTGTAGAGGATATACGTAATGCATTTTCTTATGAATAAGTCTTCAGTCTGTTAATGCAGTAAGCCAATAATGGAGAATGAACTGTCTCAAACAGGCACACATATAACAAACTAAGATACTACATATATATAGTAGATCATGTCTGTTTATATGCATGGTTTTGAGAAACGGTAACAAGAAACAATATAAATCTTTATTTCTTCATGCAAAGGATCTTAGATGTGCTACTATGTAAGTGATTTGTTTCATAATTGTTTAGAGCCAATAGGCTTAGGAAATTCTTTATAATAAAAACAGACCATGCTATTTGCTTTCTACTTTTTGGAGAATGAATATATAAACTCAATATGTAAAATGCATATAGTTTAATTTAAAATCACTCACACACATTTAAAGAGTTTTTGAAAATATATGTTAAAGACTGAAGCAATGACACAAGAACATGATAATAAATTTTTATAAATTAATATTCAAAGTTGTGTATTACATTCATCATTTTCAGAAAACAATAGCCTTTTATTGTTTTTCTTATTTTCTCTAGTATTACACTGTATAAATCTGATAATCATTGAGAACATAAATACTGTTATTGCAACAACCCAAATTGTAACATACATAGAGCTACTTAACCATAATGCATTACTCTGAACAAGTTCCATATGAACTCAATAAAGACTAATTGAAATAAATAGTACAGGATGGCAAAGATAATGATAACAATGGCAGCAGTGGTACTAATAAAACCAACATAATCAATAACAAGATATTGTCATAAAACAACTTGGTGCTTAAAGAAATTGCTATGTTACTCTAAAGAAAGCTATTATCCAACAAGTTTAAAAAAACAAAAACAGCATTTTTTTCCTAAATCTATATAGCATGCTTCAACTTTGACCTTACAGAAATTCTATGTTCAAAGTATTAGCCTCTCATTCACAAGTCTAATTAGAGCAGAAATTTTGGATCAGCATTATTTAAAAGCAAGTTGGTGACCTTACTCCTTTCCAGAGCTTTTTGGCTCAGTGAAACTCTTTCTAACCATATATACCTGCCTGCATCCTGGTCCTTGTATTTATTATTGTTTTTGGTTTTGCCAAAAATATTCATTAATTTCCCCAGAACTGTCTCTAAAATTTTTGTAACTTTAAAAGTAAAATTAAAAATAATCTTGAAGTTCTGAACTTTACGTTTCAGAAACACTAATACTGTAATACTAAGACAGGAATAGACTTAAGCATCAGTGCAATATCGTTTACAGTGAACAGGAAAAGAAATTAATTTAAGGATTACTTCCCAAAGTTCAAAATTTTAGTGCTTTTATTTCTTACCAGACAGCTTCTAGAAAATAAATTTAAAATGGGAAATATTCAAATAGTATGGAGGCTTATTATTTTTTTTTATTTTTATGTTTTGAGACAGAGTCTCGCTCCGCCGCCCAGGCTGGAGTGCGGTGGCGCCATCTCGGCTCACTGCAAGCTCCGCCCCCCGGGTTCCCGCCATTCTCCTGCCTCAGCCTCCCGAGCAGCTGGGACTACAGGCGGCCGCCATTGAGCCCAGATAATTTTTTGTATTTTTAGTAAAGACGGGGTTTCACCGTGTTAGCCAGGGTGGTCGCGATCTCCTGACCTCGTAGTCCACCCGCCTTGGCTCCCAAAGTGCTGAGATTACAGGCGTGACCCACCACGCCTGGCCGATTTACGTTTTTTGATTTGCTTCTTACTTAACAGACCATTTCCTTTTCTTTTTTGGTTCGTTTGTTTGTTACTTAGACGCATTGTCTGGGAAAGAGTGATTCAGAGAACGTTGGATACATTGGAGAGGGAATTCCAAGATTGAAATTCTCAGAGATGGGCAGCTAGGGGACGGAAAGTCACGGGACAGTAAACATCACTGGAAACATCCCTTTTTTCCTCAGTTAGACCTGGGCTTGGATCCTGCACTTCGACTTCCTAGTTGGATGCCCCTGGGCAATTTAATGAAGTTTTGAATTTGCTGTTCTTTAAATGAAAGTAAACATAGTTACTTTGTGTGCAAACGTCCTGTGACATTCTCTTTTACTGGGAAAGGATATCTTTGAATATCTGCTGTATATTTCATAAACGGATGTACTTTTGCATAATGTCTAATTTACTTGGTGGTACAACGTAATGACTTGAGAAGACAAATACACAGAGGAAGATTTCTTGGGAGAGTTTACAACTGGGCCTTGTGACAAACATTATCAAAGCAATGACCTGATCCAATTCAGCAACTTCCAGATGTACCACAAAGGAGGCGGCAGAAGACATAGCAAGAGTGGAGGTATTCATTGACCCCAAGCTGACTGATGGGAAAAGGGGCAAGGAGGAAGAATCAATTTCCCAAAATTCCAGGTAGGACTGCTTCCAAATTGTGTTGATTTCCCCATAGCAGAAAATAATATATTTCATAATTGTGATGCTCCCTATGTTAACAGAAAAACAATCAAAATGTAAGGAATGACAGTGGTCATAATGCAACCTCTAGAAAAAACGAGGGCTCAACTCAATCTTCCACAATAAACATTTTAAGGAGTCAAGACTCAAAACCCGAGTGTCTTTAAACTAAGAAGTGAGAATTGAAAACTAGGAATGGAGAGAAATCATATATTTGTATTTGCATACTAGGCCAACTCTTTGGTCTCCTTGGTGGGTCTTTTATTATCCTCCTGGTCCTTCCTTTTCTCCCTTGAAAGTCCCTTTGTATGGTAAGGTGAGAGGATGAGGGTCACTCCCCATTGATAGTTGCTTCCAATATTTTTCCCATTCACTGTTAGAAGGATACATGGAAGCCTGTGTAACAGACAGAGAAGTGGAGGTTTGAGACTGTCAATGCTTTTTGTACCTACTTCATTTAGCTTGTGGGGTTTGGTCTTTCAATATTATAGAAGTGATTCTCTAGCTTGGCTGGCAAGATGTGACATAGCATGCCAGGTTTCCTCAAAGGCACGGGATCAACCCACTGCATCTTCCTGGAAGATTCAGAGGTGGAGAAAATAATTTATATAAAAAATATGGGAGAAAATTTGAAATTCACATAAATGTTGTAAAAGCAAAGCTTTGTAAAAATTTATGTGTTTGGCGTGCTGCATTAGGCCCTGACTCTGGGTAGTCGTGCTATGGGCTTGGGCGTGGAGGAGAGGTGACAGAAATGCTTAGAGGCCATTGCCCCATATTAATAAATGGTGCATGTTTTCTAGAGTTGCCCTTGAAATTCTCTCTATTAGGAAATGGAGTCATTCTCATTGATAGCATGGAAACATCCATCCTGGCTGTCATCGTTATGACCAAAATTTATGTATGTTGTTGTATTTTGTAAAATGTAAAGCACAGAACACAAAAAAGGCTATATGATGCCAAATTTAAAGATATGTTTTCATTCTGAACTTGTTAACTTTTCTCTATTAGAGAGAATACTCTTTAATCAAGTATATCTTTACAAAAATGATGAAGGTGTATAGGCAAGTATGTGTGTTTGTATACAAGTTATGGTGAACTAAATTCTTTTTTCTACCGAAATTAGTTCTTTTTTCTTTATGGTACATTCTCAAATTGAGTTATGACACATTAATTGACTCTACTATAAATAAACAGAATTTTAGTGTCTAAAACAATTTATGGTTCACATGGTAGGTGATACACCATTGTTTTCTTTTAATTGACTGATACTCCTCCATGAAAAATTTTATGAAACCTGTGGAAATGGAAAATTAGGAAAACTCGATTTGACAAACAGCTGCCTAAATTGCATTTCTCCACTCTTACAATTTTTATAATGCCATTAATGTTTATACATGCACAAGATACAGGAAATTCTCAAAAAGTTAAGCATTTGTTTAAGTTGATCTAATTGGTTTATTGGCTTAGCTACAAGAGCTTTTGAAAAAACACATGTGGAACATCTTAATGGTAGCTGTTTGTTTTAAGTTTCTTGAGTAAAATGCAGTCAGTAGTAAGTCAATTTTAAGGTTTTATAAAGTCTTTAAAAAACCTAAAAACATTTCCATGTTTTGATTTTATGTTTCTTTAACTTATATTGCAAATACTGTATTGACAACTTGAAAAACATCATACATTCTCTCAGAGGTCACATATTCTCACAAGTGTTTCCAATAAGACATTCTGTATACATATCAGTGAAATGGAGCATTACACGAACGCACAGAAAGCCGAAGACCACTCCTGTTATCAGGTAAGCATTTTTACCAAATCCGCAAGTGTACGAATGTTATCATTTAAGAATATTGTGCATGTAAAGAATTGATATACCTATTTTAGGACTAACACCCTCATACGGGCTCTTCTCACCTCTTTTATTACATTGATTGCCACCTGATATGGTTTGTCCCCACTCAAAGCTCATGTCGACTCATAATCCCTAATGTTGGCAACTGAGCGTGGTGAGAGGTGATTGCATCATGGGGGTGGATGCGTCGTGAGTGATTTAGCACCATCACCTTGGTGCTGTTATTGTGGTAGTGAGTTCTGGCTGGGTGCAGTGGCTCACGCCTGTAATTCTATCACTTTGGGAGGCCAAGGCAGGTGGGTCACGAGGTCAGGAGATGGAGGCCATCCTGGCTAACATGGTGAAACCCCATCTCTACTAAAAATACCAAAAAAAAAAAAAAAAAAAAAAAAAGCCAGGAGTGGTGGCAGGCGCCTGTCCTCCCAGCTACTCGGGAGGCTAAGGCAGGAGAATGGCGTGAACCCGGGAGGCAGAGCTTGCAGTGAGCCGAGATTGTGTCACTGCACTACAGCCTGGGCAACACAGCGAGACTCCGTCTCAGAAAACCAAAACCAAAACAACAAAAACAAATGAAAAAGATAGTGAGTTCTTACCAGACCTGGTTGTTTAAAACTGTGTAGCACCTCCCCACCCTTCCTCCTCCAGCCACATGAAGTGCCTCGTTCCCTTTTGCCTTCCGCCATGCCTGTGTGTTTCCTGTGGCCTCCCCAGAAGCCGATGCTGCCATGCTTCCTGTACAGCCTGCAGAGCCATGAGCCAATTAAACCTCTTTTCTTTATCAATTACCCGGTCTCAGGTATTTCTTTATAGCAATGTGAGAATGGCCTAATACACTACCTAATTCCTTTCTCCTCCGGTTGTTTTGCTATTTTATGTTTGCTAGTCAGGCAAATATTTTCTAAAACATCTTTTTTACCGTGGCATGCCTTAGCCTTAGAGCCTCCATGAACCTCTGTCCCTACCACTTCAAGACCAAAAAACTCTGCTTGTATTTTCAACTTATAAAGTGTTTCTTGTCTTTACATATTTCTCAATTGTGTCCATATTTGTACTTCTCTGGTTAAAGACAATGCTTTAATTTTCATTTTACTTCATGTGAGACTTTAGTCTCACTTAAAATTCTTACTAATGCATGTAAAAATGACAGATTTGGGGCCTTTCCCCATTAATGCAAGATCTGTGATTGATTGACTGAGTTTTTGAGACGGAGTTTCACTCTTGTTGCCCAGGCTGGAGTGCAATGGTGCAATCTCGGATCACTGCAACTTCCGCTTCCCGGGTTCAAGTGATTCTCCTGTGTCAGCCTCGGGAATAGCTTGGATTACAGGCATGAGCCACCGTGCTCGGCTAATTTTGTATTTTTAGTAGAGATGGGTTTTCTCCATGTTGGTCAGGCTGGTCTCAAACTCCTGGTCTCAGGTGATCCACCCGCCTCGGCCTCCCAAAATGCTGAGATTACAAGTTTTTTTTTTCTTCTAAATTAGAGTCTCACTCTGCCTCCCAGGCTGGAGTGCAATAGTGCGATCTTGGCTCATTGCAACCTCTGCCTATCGGGTTCAAGCGATTATCCTGCCTCAGCCTCCCAAGTAACTGAGATTACAGGCACCCACCACCACGCCTGGCTAAGTTTTATATTTTTAGCAGAGACAGGGTTTCACCATTTTGGCCAGGCTGATCTTGAACTTCTGGCCTCAAATGATCCACCTACCTTATCCTCCCAAAGTTCTAGGATTACAGGCATAAGTCACTGCACTTGGCAGACCTGTGAATTTATATAGAATTGTACATTACAATCATGGATTTGTTGTAACTGAAAAACTGTGATAAACTGAATATGACTTCAAAAAAGCCAATGATCATGATTGCTAATAGAAGCGTAATGCTGAGCCTAGCAAGTGGATTTGGTAAAAATGCTTACTTGATAACAGGTGTGGCCTTTTACTTTCCATGCATTCACTGTAATGCCCATTTATTAATATATATGTTCAGTGTATTATTGGAACAATTGTTAAAGTATTTGACGTCTGAGGAGTGTATGATATTTTTCAAGTCAAGACAGCATTTGCAATATAAAGTAAAGAAGCATAAAATTAAAACATGAAAATCCTCTTGGTTTTCTAAAACAAAAACTTAAAAAATATTGCATATTGGTCTCCTAGAACTTGCATTATGTTCTAATCCTTTATTCCAGCAAAGTGTTAATGAAATAAACATGAGGGTTATTCACATAAGTCCTCCTAGAACTTATGCTATGTTCTAATCCTTTATTCCAGTGAAGTGTTAGTGAAACAAACATGAGAGTTATTCAGATAAGTAAAAACGTTAACTTAAACCCATTTATTTTCTATTCATATAGTACAGTTGCTTAACATGGATTTTATGTATTATACTCTTTCAAAAAACCTAAATACACTAAAAATTAGAAAACAAATTAGAGATGTAACTTTCATCTTTATAGCTTCTGTTGTTCAAGAACAATTATATTTAAGTTCAAAAACATAATATTTTGATGTGTGAGATTATCACAATCATCACAGAGGTAGAAATATATTCATTCTTATATTCATTCATATGCAACTATGAGATGAAATGTTTTTTCAGTAACTTAAGACTTTAGAGGTCCATTGGTAACTTAGCTATTTACAAATGCACATAATTAAACAGTTTTTCAGTGTGTAGACGGCCAAGATATGTAGTTGGGCATTGCATTATTTGACATGTTTGAAAATTGACAGTTCGTGCTAAGTGCTGTAGGTTTTAATAGTTGAGTTGACATTTTTAGTTCATTTGGCCAATACACAACTTCTTCATGGATGTGGAAACAAGGGGAAAATACTTTAAACACAACTATATTTTAGTTGCTTTTACTATTTGTGGATTGTGTAGTTTTCCAAATATGTACACCAGAGAGTATACAATACAATATATTTTTGTCAATATTGGAAATATTTGCAGACAGAGCAGAAATCACAGGTAATAAAACTGCATCCACTCCCACTATTATAAAAATTTGATAAGAGCAAGACCTTTTCAATTTGTTCACAACTATGTCCTAGCAAGTAGAAAAGGGCCTTATGGTAGGTGCTTCATAGATACTTGTTAAAGAAAAAAAAAAGGATATAACATCCTACTCTTTATAAAATAGGAAGGACCTGATACACCTGATCAAACAAGCCAATGGTTGTGATTGATAATGATCACCTGATTATCCCTATGAAGCTTAGCAAAAGAGTGTATTTCAGGCTCAAATATATCCAATTTGAATTCTGGCACTAATGTTTATACTAACTCTATGACTGTGGGCAAGATATTTAAGCTTTTTAAGCTCCACTGTGTTCACTTATAAAATTGGGATAATGCACTAACAACCTCTGAGTATACTGGAATATTATTGAATATGTAACATATATGAGTTGCCTAAAATAGCATCTGGCATGAAATAGACACTCAATAAATCTTATTATTTCTTCAATTGCGGAAGTACCATGGAAGTCATTATGACATCATGCCCAGGTCTGTTACCTTTGCTCCTATATGGACCTCTCCAAACCGTCTGCTATTGGGACATTTTATCTGCTTTGATCTGGTGACAACTCTGGGAAATGATCTGAAGAACTGACATCCAATGAAAGTATTAATAACAGACAACAGATTAAGACTTCAAGGGTGATTAACTATTTATAAAGGGAATTGTTGAAGACTTAAAAGTCTCACTACAATAGAACAAAGATGTAATGATACACTTTTAGGTACAGGATCAAGAAAATGAGCAAGAAAATTTTGACTATGAGCATAATCTTCCAAATGAGAATATCCCTTTATATGGCTACTGGTGCCCAGTATTAACCTAGTAATTAGAAGGAATGTTCTCAGATTTTCTGTGATTTCTTTTTCTGTTAAGCCTTAATAATAAAATTGAGGTGCTTAAGTGTCTGAGTGGGTAAAAGATGAATTCATGGATGAGTACTGGCAGGCTTCTCTTTCTCCGGAATCTCAGTACATCCTGAAGAAAAAAATAAAAGAAACAAACAAGTATGTGGCTGTGATCCCAGTTTTGGAATGTTCTAAGTATGGCTTTGAGTGTTCCTGGTATATCATGACCACTGTTCAGGAAAACCTGGTCATACCAGGATGTGACTTTTTAGTGTATCCACTCTCTTGTGTTGTCTGCTGTTTATTATAGTAATAGCAGATGTTCTGTGAAGCAGGTCAAGGATTTTTAAGGTTCTCTAGGAAAGATATGTGAGAATCCCATTGAAGAGACTAAAAATTGCCTTTCACATAGAACAACTACATCAGTTCATGGATTGTTCCTGTGCAGGGAATTTTGGAACCTGCATGCTGTAGATCTTTGTTAATGATGACCATGGCTACATAAATATACTTTAATAATGATACAATTAGAATCACAAGATCATCTACTTCACAGAGTGATTCTGAATATCAATTAGGCTAATGAAATTAAATAGTATTGATCACAGAGTCTCTATCCCAGTCTGTCTCAATCATAAAAGCGTATGACTCAGTTCCAAGTTAACACGATAGGTGAAGATTTTTGTCAAGGATCTGAACCTGCTGCATGCAGTTAGAGGAGGCCTTTGCTGGTATTTTCATGCCCCAGGGAATCTCCTATTCCTGGGGAATGTGTGATCTCTAAAAGGAAAGATAAAAAGAAATGTCAGCATTGTGAAAATGATCAGTGGCTCACCAAAATCACCAACTGTCTGTTGCCAGGCAGTGATCAAACATATATTGACTGCCTACTTTGATTGAGATACTCCTGGAAGCCCTAAGTATAGGACGATGAACAAGAAAAATAGCACTTTTCCTCAAGAAGGATAGTTTTTGGAAATAATCAGTCATAAAAATGTTATAAGAGCTATAAAATGGGAATGTATATAATGCTCTTTCATAACGTAACAGACAATATTGGCTTCTGCCCAGAAAAGAAGGGTAGGGTCAAGAGAGGTTTCAGAGTTTCATAAAGGATGAGTGAGTGTTTTTACAAAGACAAAGAAATAACAAGTGTCCAGGGGTTTGGTCAGTTCAGGAAGATTCATAAAATACAATGAGGATATATGGACACAGGGAGGGGAACCACACGCATTGGGGCTTGTCGGGGGCAGGAGAAGGGAGAGCATCAAGATGAATAGCTAATACATACAGGGCTTAATACCTCAGTAATGGGTTGATAGGTGCAGCAAACCACCATGGCACACGTTTCCCTATGTAATAAGCCTGCATGTCCTGCACATGTATATCAGAACCTAAAATTAAATTAAATTAAATTTGAAAAAAGTACAATATTTTTGTGATATACAATATACTGGAAGATGATGGCAAAAGGATGGGGTCGGAAAGATGGCCAGGGCTCAGACATTTAAGGATTTTGTGTGTCAAGCTAAGGAGTTAAGCCTTCCTAGTCTGAATTGTAGAGTTCATTAAAGAATTTTTAGCAGAGAGAGAAAAAAAAAAGCATGATTGGCTTTGAATTTCTTAAAGATTACCTTCAGCAGCGGGAAAAACAATACATACATAGGCAAGCCAGGGGCTGGGAAACAACGTTGGAAGTTTGCTGCATCAACTTGGTCCAGAAGTGATGGGGTTTGAATCAAAGCTGTGGGAGTTAAGGTGGAAGAGGATCACTAGGAAATAGAGACTGTTGCATGGAGAACAATGTGTCTGCCTAAAATTCAGGTTTTTGTTAAAGGAGAAAGGGGAGAAGGAATATTGGAGTAGGCAGATGGTGTTCTCTGCCATTGTCAACAGGACCAGTCAATGACACCGAATGGTTTTCCATCTACTCCTCCCACAGTTCTGGCCTCTTCCAAGCAGATAGTCTGGCCTGATGTGACAACATTTACATTGGAGTGCTACACGACAGTAATTCCAATGTTTTTAAACTTTGGGTTTGAAAGTTTGTCTTGGCAGATTTCCCTCGTTTTGGGTTTGGTTTGTTTGGCTAGAAAGTGGCATATTCAGACAGGCTTAAATACCAACCCTAGCAAACACAATCTCAGGCTTTTCAGATTCTGTAGTTCAACATACCGGTGATCCTAGGTAGACAGCCCTGGATTATACGTGGGACATGCTGGCGAGATGTGGAAGTTAAGTAATGGATACGGCCTCTCTGGCTGCCTCACTGGCATAAAGGGAGGAAGAAAACTGCATCTGGAGTCTGGAAACTTGGTTCAGGCCTGACTTTGCCACTAGCTCATTTTATTCCCCTGGGGAAAATATGTCAAGTTAAACTTTTGGATAAACAACAAAATAGCTAAATTTTAGACAAACTTCCTATAAATATTCACCTATCCATTTCTTTCTCATTTCAATTTTGTTACCTCGAAAACTTTTGTAGGCGAAACATATTTCTACTTTGTGCTTACATCTGCTTATCTTCCTATTTTGAGTAAAACAGCCACGTTGATAATTTGAAATATACCTTTGGATATTTATATGACACTACTGCCTTAAGCAAAACGATTACTGGCATTTGATAATTTAATGAATCTTTATTTTTCCTGGAACCAAGCACATCGATGTAATAAAGGAAATGATTATAAATGTTTTATTAAAAGAAAATCCGGTAATCAAATATAATCAAGAATTGAGACAGGTACATATGGCTTAGTGGACTGGAGGAACATAATGTCTTTTAGCAGAGAGCAATCTGTTATAAAAGAAATAACCAGCATTTATTACCTTGACAACTCTTTGGTCCAGGGATGCTTACATCTAACATATGGACACTAATAGCTAGACTACTGTTGTCTCTTAGCTTGTATAGCTCTTTCGTAAGTTGGGAAGGTCGTCCATTTCACTGGCTTGCGAGGAGTTAATAAAACAACATACTATATGTAAAATCATATTGAATATTTAAAGCAAAGTACAAATGTTTATTATTATTGTTATTCTCACAGGAGGCTAAGATTTTCCATTAGTTACAATGGCTCGAAAGAGGATTCAGAAAATTGTTCCATGAGACATAGTTTTCCATGGACGCATAGAATTTGGGGTTTAACTCTTAGATGATACAAATGGGTAACCTTGCTTCAATTGCCCAAGGAAAGACGTCTGTCTCACTAAGGGAACTGGATAATGGCGCTAGAAAGCACATTTGCAGATGGGTCTAGTGAGAAATACTAAACTCAAAACAGAAATGGAAAATAACCCATTGCAGCATGAGATAGTTGTTTTAAAAATTGGCACAGAGGATATTGATCCAGCCAAGAATGGCAAGAAAAATAAATGAGAGATTTGTATATATAAAAACATATATATATATATATATATATATATATATATAAACATATATGTGTGGGTGGTTTTTTTCCTCTAGTGACAGAGAAAAGAGAAAAAAATTAGAATGTGACGTACAAAATAACCCTGGATTACAAATGTGAGTCTACCCATAGCACACTCTTTTTATTAGGATGATTTAGTTATGTATATAATTTTAGAAGATACAATATTCACTTGATAGATGATCTGATATCCATATAAAAACTAAATTGTTTGAGTATTATAATCAATCTTACGAAAATACACAAGGTTTGCTTTGTCTACTGTTTTCCAAAAGTTGTTATGTATGTGACAGGTGCAATTCAGGTACTGTTGACCCTTGAACAACATGGGTTTGAACTGGGCACATCCAATATGCACAGATTTTATACACAGATTTTTAAAAATAAATATATTGGAAAATTTTTGGAGATTTGTGACAATTTGAAAAGCCTGCAGATGAACTGCCATCCCTGAGACAGCGAGACCCACCCCTCTTTTTCCTCCTCTTCAGTCAACTCAATGTAGACACCATGAGAATGACCTTCATGATGATCTACTTCCACTTAATAAATAGGAAATATATTTTCTATTCCTTATGATTTTCTTAATATCATATTATGTTTTCAAATATCATATTTCAAATTTTCTTTTCTCTACCTTAGTTTTATTGTAACAATGCAGTATATAATACATAACATACAAAATATGTTTTAACCAACTCTTTATGTCATCAGTAAGACTTCTGGTCAACAGTAGACTATCAGTAGTTAAATTTTTGGTGATTCAAAAGTTGTTGGCAAATTTTCAACTGTGCAGGAAGATCAGCACCTCTAACCCTTGCATTGTTCAAAGGGCAATTGCATAAATGTTGTATCTTTCTCTAGCAGTAACAAGGTTTAAAAAAAAAATGCCCCAGGCAATATGTTGATTTATTTGTAAACATTATCTCATTTTATTCCCCAAAAGGAACACTTAAAGTAGATACTATTTCCATCTTCAGTTATATGATCAACTGAGTCTCAGACAGTTAAACAATTATCCTTAGATCACACAGCCTGCATATGGCCAACCCAGAACTTAATCCAGATCTGTCTGATGCAAAACCCCTTGTTCTTAGTAAATTTACATACTGATGCTTAGCAAATTTACAATGGTTTGTTACAATCTCAGAGGGACTCTCAAATTATCTGTGGTGAAGGGCCAATTTTTGTTTTTGCTTTTTAAATTTCCAGTTAATGGAGGACTCATGTTTTTATAAAATATGCTAAAAAGATACAGTGATGTCCAATTTCTGTAAAAGTTTTTAAATGCTTACTCTCACTTTCTACATTTACTATAATTCATTTTGTTCCTGCTTTATTGAGGTATAATTGGCAAATAGAAATTTTATATATTTAAGGTATACAGTTTGATATTTTGATACACATATAAATTGTTGTCTTAGTCCATTTTGCTTTGCTATAAAGGGATGCCTGAGACTGAGTAATTTACAAAGAAAGTTTATTTAGCTCATTGTTCTGCAGGCTGTACAAGAAGCGTAGCACCAGCATCTGGGTGCTATGGAAGGGCTTCAGGCAGCTTCCACTCGTGGAGAAACATGAAGTGGAGCAGATGTATAGAGATCACATGATGACAGAGAAGCAAGAGAAAGAAAAGAGGGAGAGAAAGAGTGGCAGTTCCAGGATCTTTTTAATGATCAGTTCGCATGGTAACTAATACGACAAGAATTCCCTCGTTATCTTGAGGGCAGCACCGAGACATTAGTGATGAACCCTCCTATTGACCCAAAAACCTCGCACCAGGTCCTATCTCCAACACTGGGGATCAAATTTCAACATGAAATTTGGAAGGGGACAAATCTCCAAACCCTATCAGTTGTCAAATGATTACTACAATCAAGTTAACTAACTTAGCTATTATCTCACAGTTACCTTTTTGTGTGTATGTTAAGAATACTTAAATTCTATTACCTTAGCAAGTTTTAAGTATGCCGCACGTTATTATTAACCATAGTCATCATGCTGTACATTAAGTCTCCAGAACTTACTCATCTTAGATCTGCAAATTTGTACCTTTTAACCACCGTCTTCCCATTTCCAACCACGTCCTGATCCCAGATAACCATCATTCTACTCTTTGTTTTTATAAGTTTAATATTTTTTGCTTTCACATAAAAGAGAGATCATTCAGTATTTGTCTTATGTTTGGCATATTTCAGATAGCATTATATTCTCCAGATTCATCCATGTTGACATAATGACAGAATTTCTTTTTTTATTTAAAGATTGAGTAATATTCCATTCTACCATTGACCCTTGAGCAACACAAGGGTTAGGGAGATTGATACCTCACAGTTGAAAACCTACATTTAACTTTTAATTTTCCAAAAACTTAACTACTAATAGCTATTGTTGACTGCAAGATTTACCAATGACATAAACAGTTAATTAACACATAGACTAGCAACTATATATACTCTATGCATTCATGATATATCTTTTTTTCTCAATTTAAAAAATATTTCTAGGCTATATGGTTTATCTGTAAATTTTTTCAAATCATCACAAATCTCCAAAAATTTTTCCAGTATGTTTACTGAAAAGTATCTGTCTATAACTGTAGTCACACATTTCACATTTGTGTTGTTCGCAGGTCAACTGTTTATATATACATACATAAATATATACCACATTTTCTTTATCCATTCAATAGTCAATGAACACTCACACTGTTTATCTTGGCTACGGGACTAATGCTACAGTGAACATGGGAATACAGATATCTCTTCAAGATACTGGTTTTCTTTCCTTTAAATATATACCCCAAAATGTAATTGCATAATTGTATAGTTTTATTTTTAATGTTTTGTGGAAACTTCCTAAATTTTTCTACAATGGCTGTACCAATTTACATTTCCACTCACATTTGATAAGTGTCTCCTTTTCTGCACATCTTTGACAACATTTATTATCTTTTCACTTTCTGATAGTAGCCATCCAAACAGTTTGAGGTGTTACCTCATTGTGGTTTTGTTTGCACTTCCCTATTAGTGATGTTGAACATTTTTTCATATACCTGGTGGCCAATTGTTTATATTATTTAGATAAATATCTATTTAAGTCTTTTTCTCATTTAAAAATTTTAAAATTAAAATTAAAATTTTAAAGTTTACTTTTATTTATTTGGCTATTTTTTTAGGTCCCACACGTAAGTGAAATCAGTCAGTATTTGTCTTTGTGTGTCTGGCTTATTTCAAATAGCATTATATTCTTCAGAGTCATTCATGTAAAATGGCAGAATTTCTTTTTTTTAAGGCTGAATAATATTCCATTCAATAATTGACCCTTGAATGACACAGGGATTAGGGGAATAGACCTCTCACAGTTGAAAATTTACTTTTAACTTTTGACTTTCCAAAAATGTGACTACTAATAGCCTACTGTTGACCTCAAGTTTTACCAATAACATAAACCATTGATTAACCCATAAAATGGACTAGTGTCTACATATATTCTATGCATTCATGACATATGTGATATACCATATTAACACAATGAAAGATAAAAATCATATGATCATCTCAATAGATGCAGAAAAAAAGTATTTGACAAAATTCAACTTTTTTATGATAAAAACCTCTCAACAAAGTAGGAATAGCAGGAATGTCTCTTATTACTTTGACTAGGACTTTCAATATACCATGTTGAATAGAAGTGGTGAGAGTGGGCATCCTTGTCTTGTTCCTGATCTCAGAAGAAAAGCTTTCAATTTTTCACCACTGAGGATGATAGTAGCTGTGAATTTGTCATATATGGCCTATACTGTGTCTTGTTCAATTTATTTCATCAATGTTTTATAGTTTTAGTGTATAGATCTTTTAGTGTATGGTTATTTTTGCATATTAACCCCTTATCAGATATATAGTTTGCAAATATTTTCTTCCATCTTATAAACTGCCTTTTCATTTTGTTGATTGTTCTCTTTGCCATGCAGAAACTTTCTAGTTTGATGTAGTCTCACTTGTTTATTTTTGCTTTTGTTATGTTTGCTTTGGTGTTGTATCCAAAAATTGATTGGCAAGGCCAATATCATGGAGCCTTTCCTGTATGTTTTATCCTAGAAAATTTATGGTCTCAGGTCCCACATTACTAGTCTTTAATCCATTTTGAGTTGATTTGTATGCATGGTGTAAGATAAGGTTCCAATCTTCCTTCCTTCCTTCCTTCCTTCCTTCCTTCCTTCCTTCCTTCCTTCCTTCCTTCCTTCCTTCCTTTCTTTTTCTTTTTTTTTTGCATATGAATATCCAGTTTTCCCAACACCAATTATGGAAGACATCATCCTTTTCTCATTGTGTTTACTTGGCACTTTTATTTCTGGGCTCTCAATTCTGTATCCCTAGTCTATGTGCTTTTCTTTAAGCTAGAGCTAGTACTGTGCTGTTTTGATTACTATAGCTTCATAATATAATTTGAAATCAGAAACAAATCATGGCTTTGCTACTCTTGTACAAGACTGTTTTAGCTATCTCTTCTATTAAGATGATCACATGATTTTCATCCTTCATTCTGTTAATGTGGTGTATCACATTCATATATTTGTATATTTTGAACCATCCTTGTATCCCTGAAATAAATCTCACTTGATCATGGTGTGATCCTTTTAATGTGCTGTTAAATGTGGTTTGCTAGTGTTTTGTTGGGGATTTTTGCATCTATGTTCATAGGGGATACTGGTTCATAATTTTCTTTTTTTGTAATGTCTTTGTTTGGCTTTGTTATCACGATAATGCTGGCCTTGTAAAATCAGTTTAGAAGTATTCCCTACTCTTTAATATTCAAAGAAGGATTTGGGAAGGATTAGTATTTAATTTTTCTTTAAAAGTTTAGTAGAATTTATCAATGAAAGCATCATGTTCTGGGTTTTTCTTTGATAGGATGTTTTTGATTCCTGATATAATTTCCTTACTTGTTATTGGTCTGTTCAGATTTTCTATTTTTAATAATTTATTCTTGTTAGGTTGTATGATTCTATGGTATGGGATATTCTGGGTATGTTTGGTAGGCCTATTTGGTCTAAAATGCCCTTATTTAAACACTTATTCAAAGAATCTTTATAAAGTCCAATGTTTTTGATTTTCTATCCAATGATCTATCCATTGTTGAAAGTGAGTGTATAGAAGTTCCCCACTGGCATTGAATTGCTGTCTATCTCTCCCATTAGATCTGTTAATACTTTCTTCATATACTTAGATGCTCTGAAATTGGGTGCATACATGTTTATAATTTTTATATCCTCTTGATAAATAGTGAAGATTATATTTATTATTATATTGTGACCTTCTTTGTCTCCTGTTACAGTTTTTGACTTAAACTCTATTTTGTCTGAAATATGTATTGCCACTCCATAAAGCTAAAATGAGTCTCTTTTAGGAAGCATATAATTGGGTCTTTTTTTAAAACCGTTTAATTACTCTATGTCCTTTGATTGAAAAACTTAATCAATTTGGGTTTAAGATAATTATTTATAGGCGAGGACTTATTACCAACATTTTGTTAACTGCCTTCTCATTGTTTTGCAGTTTCTTTGTTCCTCTTTTGCTGTCTTTCTTTGTGATTTGGTTATTTTCTGTAGTGATATGTTTTGATTCCTTTCTCTTTATTTATTTTTGTATTTATTGCTATGTTTTGCTTTGTGGTTATCATGAGGATTACGTTAAATACTTACTCTCACCCTCTACAGCATTCTCATTGTAATTCTATAATAAACTGTTCACAAACAGGTCCCAATCTCCATCCAGCAGCATGAACATAAATTTCAATTGAGGGGTTCCTAGACTTTATTTTCTAGAAGTTTATGATGTCATTGAATTCAAGTTGCAGAAATATTTTTCTCTAGGAACATAATTATATTCATTATTTGCAATAAACAATATAAATGTCTAATATAATTTGAGAGCACCAGGAAGTTTTATTATCTTGTCCCTAACGACAGCCATGCCCCAGAAATTCTCTTGGTTAGCTTTATAGATTGTAAACTATAAACATAATAGTGTATTTCAAAAATAACATTTTTATTTAATTGTGTTTTTCATCATTATGCAAGATAGTATGGGGTGGTTTTAGGGTTTTGTTATTATTGGTGATGGGAATAAGAACCAGTGTATTTTGCTGCAGTCTTTTTTGTATGTTTGTTTTTTTCTTTGCTTCTTAGTGTTTACTTGTCCTTCAGCTAACTTGATAGGAGTCTAAACTTTCATAAGATTCTCTTTCACATGGCATGAATATTAAGAGTACTAGGCATTTTAGCCTAGTATTTATTTATTTATTTATTTTTTATCGGGGTCTTACTCTGTTTCCCAGGCTGGACTCTGACTTCTGTGCTCAAGAGATTTTCCCACCTCAGCCTCTTGAGTAGTTGGCACTACAGAGAAATTGTTCTGTTTTCAATCAAATATATTGCCTAGGAGAAGGTTATCATTTATTTAACTATGAGAGATGGCAACCTTATGTGGCCACAGAGAACATGTCCATAATTTAAATGTGTACAGACATCAGGCGAAAAAAAATATAGCTTGTTAGGGCTTTGGCAAAATGGAGAGTCTTTACCCCATATAAAGATATTCACCATATAAAGATATTCACATTCAGTATTGTAAATCACTTCACGAAGAAAACAAAAAGTGTCTGGGCAGATTTGGCTAATGACATTTCTATTTTCATCCTATGTATACATTAGCAGGATGAATTTTCAAAACCTGAATATACAATAAAATCAAATTCTAAACCATTACGTTTTATCTACTATAAAAGTGTGTTTACTTTTCTGACTTACAAGCTGCTTACACGAGTTTTCCCCACGCAAAATCCTCCCAGTTCTAAGCATTATAATGATGAAAGGGGACAAAATGTACAATAAGAAGCAGAATTTGAGATGTATTTTAGACTAATTTGCTGATTCAGGGCCGGAGAACTCCTGGTCCCAAAAAGCTGGCATATTTGCTTTTACACAGGGGTAAGGTGGGGTGGAACAGCTGGGGGGGGGCAGACAAAGGAGGCTTGGATTCAACTAAGGAAGTGCTTCTACTGGCTGTTAACTTCTAGTGGATTCTTACTGTGTGCCCAGAACTGAGCTGGACAATCTCAGTGGCGTGCTTTCAATGACTTTATAAACTAATTACTTCCAATTTCTCGTGATGTTTGCTGTGTTTTCACAAGGAATGTTCAAGCAAATGTGGATTATTTTGTTCATCTTTATTTACATGCATAATTCACAACTCTTTATAGCAAAAAAACACTGAGCATGAAAGAGATTATATCTATTTCAAATGATCGTATTTGCCTAGATAATGACTTATTTTTTGTTTGTGCCTCTAGCAGTTTTGAGACCCTCCAGGTCAGAAGACATGTAGTCCTTCTCCTTGGATCTCCTTTATGGCCCACTAGAATGTAAGCTTCATGAGAGTGGGGAGCTTCCTGTCTAGTTCATTTCTGTATCTCTCAGATCTAGAGCGGCATCAGCCTCATAGCAGGATCTCAGTATATGTTTCCTAATAAGTAAAGTGAGTGATTTTTTTTTCATTTTACAGATAAGGAACTAAAATATTTAGTAATCTGATTAGGGTTACAAGACTCTGACAGTCTGAATAAAAGTTATTCCTCTTAACAATTGCCTTAACTTCTGTTCAGTGAAGAGCCACTAATTAAAATAATTACTTGTACAAATATAGGACTCAGGCAGATCATCCTGGTATCATTAAGAAGAGATGGTGATACCAGTGTGCAGGACATGGTAGGCACTGAGCCCATGGTGGATTTTTGGAATTAAAGAATTGGGGACAAGGATTAAAGAGACACTCTTCAGGACAAATTCATAGTGAGGAATAAGAGAAGGATAATCACGGATGGCTTTGAATTTCCTAAGATTGGAGACTGAATCTTCATAGGAGTGTCCAGCATTTTCTTCCCGATAGCTGACCAATAGAACAATTTCGCTTATTTACTGTATTACCCCCTATAGCAGGAATCTATCAAGCTGAATCAAGCCTAGAAATTTCAGAACTTGCCAGAGCTAGATTCTCCTCATATCCAGTGTGAAATACTGCCAAGAAAAGAGAACACAAGTGACTAATTCATCCTAGGGTTGTGTAGAGCAGAGGCCTGACACACCTTCCTCATTCTGCTCATGATAGCAAGTACAACTCTGGCCCGTAGAAATTTATTCCACTTACTCACAGCCAATCCACTTCTGAGGCTATCTGTGTTCTTGAACTTGTCATTTCAGTTGATGCTATTCTAAAACATAATATCATATATTTTTTAGCAGCTTTTTCAGAGATATTCCCTTGTAATTCACATTGAATGCATGCTTTAACTTTCATTAGATTATAAGCAATTAAAAAGAAAGGACAATCTCTTTTATCTATTTAGATTGCCTACAATTAAAACTGTCATCATCATATGCAGTATATGCTCAAATAATGCTGATACATCAGTAAAAATTTCTCAGTTGAATAAATTCCTCCACTGAAGTCAGTGATGATAGCTAGCTAGCTAGCTAGATGATAGATTTGTGATAGATAGATGGATAGATAGGTAATAAATAGATAGATACAATCTGACCTGACCCTTCCCAGTGAATAACTCATACCTGGTGGAAAATAATCTACCTTTGAGAAGACAAGTTTCCTGTTTTTAGGGTATCATTGCCAAAAAAAGGGTTATTGTATTCTCATTTCTTGAAAAACAATTCATCTTCTAATCATAGGCAATTTATTCCAGGAATTGGTTTACTCAGCTAGAATATTAGACATGCAGTAAGCATCTATCAATTGATGTAAGACCCTAAAAAAGATGTAGTTTCAAGATTTTAGAGCCTACTTTTTTTGTTTTATTTTATCTTTTTAGACAGAGTCTGGCTCTCTTGCCAGGCTGGAGTGCAGTGGCGTGATCTCTACTCACTGCAACCTCTGCCTCCCAGGTTCAAGTGATTCTCCTGCTTCAGCCTCCCAAGTAGCTGGGACCATAGGTGCGTGCCACCATGCCCAGCTAATCTTTGTATTTTTAGTAGAGACAGGGTTTTACCATTTTGTCCAGGATGGTCTCGATCTCTTGACCTTGTGATCCGCCCGCCTTGGCCTCCTAAAGTGCTGGGGTTACAAGCTTGAGCCACTGTAGCCAGCCGAGCCTATATTTTAAAAAGAACTTTAGCCTACCTGAAATTCACTGGAGAATGTAATAAAGAAAATAATAAATAACCAAAAGTCAAATTAATAGTGTGACAGGACTCTCACAGGACTCTTGAAAATCTTCCTGTTTCTCTCAAACAATTTTCTTCTGCCGAAGTACTGATTTAATGTTACAGGTTTGGGGCTCTATATTACATTGGAATACAATACATAATGAACCTTAATGCCAGATGTAGCTTTTATCACTAAAGCCTTATGGAGATTGAATTTAGTACAATTTATTGAAGAGATAATATAAGCTCAAAAGCATGACTGTTTGCTGAAAACAATATAATTCTAAGCTCCGTGACTCTTTATGCCAATTAACGATTTCAGGATTATTTACTAGGGCATTGAAAGTTCACAGAAAGTTTTAAAAGCACTGAAACTGTTTACCACACTATCATTTCAAAAGCAATAGAAATGAAAGCAAAAGGAAATGCTTCAACCACCTTCATTAAGAAGTTCATTGAGCTGCTCATTTCAACAGCAGGCTATAAACAGAGAAAACAGCCCTTAGAAATAAATATTAAAAGCTCATCTCCATAGACCGATAGGAGAGAACAGAGAGCTAGCAACCTTTGATATCACAAGGGAGACCATTCCTTAGCTGGAAATGTACCAAAGAAAACCTTTCCAAGAAAGAAATCTTTTTCTGAGAAAGAAATGGGAAATTTCTAAAAACCTATTAAAACACTCAGTGTGAAATAATAGAAAAAAATTAAAGGATGCATCATAAAATAATATAGCCTAAGAAATCAGCAGGTTGTAACAGAAAAGAAAAAATACCACCTCAGTCATACTAATAAAATGAGAGGTGAAATTAAATACTATAAATAAGATTTCTTATAGTCTTTAAAAAGAAAATGGTTCAAACAGAATCATTTTCTGAGGCTTAACTGTTTCAAATAATTTCTTTTGAAATTCAACATGATTATTCTGAGTCTCAGATGGTTTGAGATCTTGACAGTGGGGTGCTGAGGGAGTATGGTGGAAAGAACAAGGATTGGCAAGAAAATGGATCAGTTTCAAAGCTTGGTTTTGTTTCCTGTTGTAGACTTTAGGCTATTACCTAACTTCCATGGTCTTGCTTTGTTACTCAGAAGTTGGGGGCTGTCCATGTTCACTGGTGGTTGGGAGCATGGGTTTTAGATTAGGGCAGACCTGAGTTGGAATTTGCCATTTATGATGTATGAGCAAACAAGTGGACAGGACTGAAAAAATTAATAAGCACTTGGTTTAGCACCAGGCACAAAGTAAGTACTCAATGGATCAGGATCAACATGATATTGGTGATGATAGTAATAAAGATTAAATAATGTGCCTTGTACAGTGCCCCCAAATCCTGGCAAATACTGGATAAACAGGAATTTCACTTCTTCTCTTATACTATTTTTTCCACCAAAATGTAAGGATTTTAATGGCAAAGACCAGCAATTATTATAGTGTGTATTGCATATAAATACTTTCTTAATATTTGCTAAATGAATAACTGAATAAATACACACATGCATGAGCGCACACACACACACACACACATCAATCTTACAATTATATAGTGCTTGAGAATGTATCAGCCATTCTTGTGTATATCACCTCATTTGAAATGCACAGTAACCCTCTGAGGTAGATAGCACTGGCACAGATACCCTGATTTCAAAAATGGTTAGGATTCAGAAAAATAAACTAGGCTAATGACATTGCTGGTTAGTGGATTCAGTATTCCTGCCACTCAACTCAGTGTACTTTCCATGATCATACAGCAGCTTTGGTATGTTAGAGAATTTTGTACAGAGACGTTGTTGCCCACACACAAGAAGTAAGAGTTTTACTAGGAATACACCAACATTTCCCCAGAAAGATCCTTCTGGGTAATGCAGAAAACTCTGTATCCCTCTTTTGAGGCCACCCCAGGATCTCAGAGGCCTCAGATAGCCTCCAAGGATTATCTTCTCCAAAAATGCAGACTCAACCAAATGTAATTCTGCTCACTTTGCACACGACAACAAATCTTACGAAAAAAGTAGAGAACGGAAACATAGTTGACCAGGCTGTGCCTTTAATTGAAAGTCAAGACCCAAGCTTTCCACCCAGCTTCCAAGTCAGCAAAAGTTATGAAGTCAAAAATAGACTGGTAAAGATGGAAAGAGGATGCAGAACAGAGTTGCTTTTATTGACTGGGAAGGTATGACAGAAGCTTAACGGCAAAGAGCAGAGGGCTCTAGGACAGGAATGTTTCTCTCTTCTCCCTCCCTTTTCCTGCTCTAATTATTAACCTTGTTCTTTTCATGTTAAGTCAATTTGTAAAATTCCTGTCTCCTGGCTCCCCCCTTTCCCTTCCTGTCTTAAGCTCTGTGGATTAATGCACTGGCGGTCAGATCTTGGCCACCAGCAACCACAGGTGGCTCTAGCTTGTAAACAGAAAGGCAAGGTGGTTTTATTGTTTATATGCAAGTCACTGAGTAGATCAGTGGATGGATTAACTTGAAACCTTTTCTTCCTGGGAAAGGTTGGACTGGTTCCTTGCAGGCTTGCTCCTACTGCCTGCAAAGCACCCCACCTGGCTGCCCTCGCACCCCCTAGGACATAGATCATGAGTCGATTTTATTAAAAATAGTTCTTAATCATGCTATGATGACGGCCACTCGGATGTTTTCAAGTGGAAACACTCAGGGGAGTCCACTGAAACCAAAAGATCTCAGGTTAGATCCACACGTGAGAAGATCTTTAAATTAATTTAGAATGAGGCAATTACTGCCCTAAATAAACGATGCAGTCTGAAATACGGGAAGCACTTTGCAGTTGCCTCTGAGATCCATTCTTTGAATAGGAAGCATAATTATCCTGAAAGTGGAGATGACAGGAGTCTGATAAAGAAAGTGGAAAAACGGTGAATCCATTTCCTGACTCAGCAGCAATTCAGTTGCCTTTCGATTGCCTTGTAGCACAGCGTGCAGAAGGTTGGCTTGACGGAGTCGCGGGCCTGGGTGAAAGCATGCTTTCTACTGAGAATGGACCTTGTGGCTTTGGAGAGCTTATTTAATCTCCACTACTTCTTTGTATATTTCTCCATTTGCAGAAGTACCTATGCCATAGCTGACAGTAAATATTCAACAAATGCAAGCTCTCCTTTTCATACAGACACTCTTCTCAGACCAGTCATTCCTCTAACAGAACCATTTTGCCACTGGAGAATAGAATGTGTTTTTTCTGGTTTTCCGTTTCCAACGTATGTGGCTGAGTGTTAGACAAGAGCTGTGGATGTGCTAGATAGAGCCTTTTGTTATCCCTAGCAGATCAGTCACTAACTGAGATGAACTCCAGGAATCTTTGCTGTGCTTAGTTCTACTGCTGTCCTACAGAAACCACTTTATCCCAATCAGTATAGACAGTCAAAGATAACTCAGGCAACTTAATTAATCATTTTGTCTCTGTGTCTTGATCCAGTGAATTGGCTAATTGCCTAGTGTGAATGAGGTGGCGTGCAGATAATGATGACAATTATACTAATGAAAGCCTGAGATATTGAGTTAATAATGGCCATATTAGTAATGCAAAGAATAAATAGTTAAGCATTCGTCAGGAATGGTGAGCACAATTCACGTTGTAATACTGATAGAATAAAGTATATTATTGTGCCAATAGATCAATTAGGAAGAAAAAGAAAAATATACTTTTAAAGGAATGAATGGTACTTTTGACAAACAGAGAGAGTATGTGAAATTAGGAGCTGTTGACTCTCAGCCATGACCCTGAAACTTGGTAGAAAGCACAATTCCACAAGGAGACTGTGTGTTGGGCTACCCCAGACTGCCCGCCTGAGGACGGCGGCAAGACACTGGCAACCAAGCACA
This sequence comes from Macaca mulatta, assembly GCF_049350105.2. Lineage (NCBI taxonomy): Eukaryota > Metazoa > Chordata > Mammalia > Primates > Cercopithecidae > Macaca > Macaca mulatta. Next base: position 100,324,020 of record NC_133422.1, on the reverse strand, counting down.
CTGAGATCAAAGGACACCCAGTGATCAAATGAGGAGGCTTTTTGTTAGTGTCTGACTTCCTGAGGATGGAGAGTATAAACAAAGATAGTGGCCTTCACAAAAGCAGTACTATCCACCAGGACTTTGCAGATCTTGAGTAAAAAGACTCCTCAGGAATTGAAACTTCTCAGGGGTATTACATCAAAAGATGATCACTGAAATTCCTTCTCACTTCTCTTTCTGTCATAGCAAACTGTATGTAAACTGAAAACTATGTATTTTGTAAAAAGTAAAGTAAACTATGAATTTTGTGTGCAGAAATGCTATGTCATGGTGAATGCAGAAGAAAATCAAAATCCCAGGTGTGTTAGTAATTTATGTGAAAACCTTCTTCTCGGACTCTCCCTCCCTGCCTCTCTTTCTTTCATCCCAGACCCTCATATTGCCGAGGAATTCAATTAATTAAACAGGATGTCATTCAGGTATTCTAGCCCTGCCCTGTTTCAGAACAGGGCAGGGCTCGTCCATAGATCTCTAGGCATTTTAGGGTACCAATTAGTGCCTGACTGCCAACTCCTATCTCTACCTAAAAGGGAGCTGGCACAAGGAACATCTCTCACCTTCCTTTTAGGGCTGAACTTGCCCCTGGGCTCTGCTTATCAGCTTCATCTTCTTTCTCCAAGGCCATTGTTGCTAAATAACTAAATTTTTAGGTCTGTGGCACCAAATATGACATTTGTTAACTATTTAGATTTTCTGAAAAAGTGCTTTTGGACCATTATACCTTTATAGCCATAATTTTCAAACTTTACGACATTGTTTAAAATGTTAACTTCCTAAATTGAAGATTTCAAGAATTGTGAATTAGTGACTCAGTATACGGCCCAGAAATCTACATCTTAAATAAACTTTTCAGGTGTGTGTCAGCAGTGAAGGCTGTCTGCAGACCACATGTACAATAAAAAATGAAACTGCTTTATGGTACTGGCCATGGCTTACTTCTCTCTAGTCTCAAATTCTTACCTGTCTGTACCGAAAATATCTGATTTTTCCAGCCTGTGGTGTCTTCCAGAGTCCCACCCTCGATTACCTGCTTTCTGCCAGCCTTTCCAACTCTGCTGGACTTTTGTTTCTGGTCATGCCTGAGGGACAAAGTTGTCTTATACTTCAGAACAAACAAATATTGATACTTTCCTTCATGCTGTGTAGACAAGATAGCAAATAAGAAAAGGTGAAAAATAATCTAGTATTTTGTCCTCTTCCTGTCTTACATCCCAATTAGTAGAGGCAGAAGTATCTGAAAATATCTACCAAAATATTGAAGAGAAGTTCAGGAAGAGGAGAGACATCTAAAGATTATAGGTGAGCTGGGGAGATCGGGGTGAGGGGAGAAATTATACGTATTTTAAAGTACTGGATAGACATTATACTGAATTGATTCTTTCATAGATTTACAAATAGATCAATTAGCTGGATTTCCATTTTCCTGCTATAGCCAACTTTATTTGAGTACTTCTAACACTCCCTTAAGGTTTTCCTCGGTAGTTATCAAGAGAGTAATATTCATTGTAGTTATCTCTTTTTCATTTCCTCTCTCTTCCCCTCTGCACATGAAGGTGACTATAATACCTGTGTCCCATTGGCTGGCATGAGACAGTCAGGTAGACACCACCACCACCCCCGCTCCCCCTTCCCTCCTTCCATAGCCAGAATACCTGTAAACCTGCATGAGGCCTTAACATGTGCTTTTAATAAAATAAAGATTATTTAAATATTAAGTGTGCTTCTTTATATAGCCCAGATCTTTATATCTCATTTCCATTGTAAAGACTAATAAATAATTGTGGATAATAATTATATCACAAAGATAAGAAACAAATAATCGTCTCAATCATTGAACAATGTTTACGTAAAATAATTTGCTTAATTAACAAATTTTAAATTAATTATTCTTTCACTTATAATGATAGACCTTAGGGCATTTAAGCTATAAGATTCTTATTAAGAAATCATTTATATTTTTCCCCAAGTTTATACAACCCCAAATAATTTCCTAGTGACTTCATGCTCCCTTCTGGGTGCTAAAATGTAACATTGTATGAGATTATAAACCATTATTCTTAGTCTATCTGCTTACCTTTCTCACACTCCAAATTAACTCAGTTCTTTGCTATTTCTAGTCCTCTGTCCAACAACCAATTAACTTCCTGTGAAGTCAGAACATCATCATTCTGCTGAATGGTACTGGCTTGCTTTATACAAAAATTCCTGATACTCCTTCTAGGTTTGTTTTTATTTTGACAGAGAGATCATAAAGATCGAGAATGTGCAACACCAAAGTGCAGTCTTTCAAACAGTGAGATTCCAGAAGTTATAAATAAATAGATAGTAGAAAACTTCAAATTATACCTGAAGGACATCCACATTGCTTGTTTGTGTACAGAGCTTTCTGGACAACTGCAAATGTATTATCCTGTATATGAATAAATGTTGCACCAATGTTAATCACATATGTACTTGGAATAATCTTTGACTCAAGCATGATCTCTATTTTTTTAGATACTTTAAAGATAATATTTTCTGTTCTTATTTTAAAATACTGGTATCAGTTTGAAGAGTTTAGATTTGTTTGTGTGGTAGTGGTTTTGAATTGAAGATATCAGTACAGACTTATTTGGTTTAATATAGGTCCAGATGGCTACATCCAGAAATATTTATAGGTGTGTGTATATATCCAGGTTAGTATATAAACACATATTTCCTTGCTCTGTCAGCTGAGAGAACTAGAATAAATGACACCTCAGTAGTAATGAGCACACCTACCTCCTAGAGCTTGGCTTCTAACACCATTTTCTAACAAAAGGAACCAAGTCTCCTTGGTGAAATCGATGATTCTGGGACTTAGGTAGGAAAATACAAGATAATCCCAGAGCATCAGGAAATGTCAAAAAGTATGGAAATGCTCAAAAGGAAAAGTGAAAAATGCTACCAAATAGATGAGATATGTCAAAGGGCTACAAGAGCAAACTGGAAGAGCCAACTCTGGAAAAATCAGAGCAAGTGAATAACTGAATTAGCATTAGATTATGATCCAATAAAAAATAAATATCTATGCATCTATACTGATATAAATATACTGATATAAATAAATGATGACAAAAGTAAGCAAATGGGAAAGAAGGCACCAATATTCCATTCAGAATTTCAAATAATTTGTGTAGATCTTCCACTTTCAAGAAGTGAAGCAAAATTCCCCAATTCCTGGGTGCCAACTATATGCAGTGACCTCCTTCCATAATACAGTGGCAAGTGGTTAAGTAAAGAGCTCCTGTACAGTCAAGAAACTTGACACACTCTCTCTCAGCCAGGTGATCAAGGTCAATACCAAGAGTGTTTGTTGATATTATGTATCCTTGGTGTAATGTGATAGCCCAGTCCAATTATGAAAGAAAAACTGAGACAAATTCTAATTGATGGACAGTCTACAATGTATCTGACCAGTTCTCACCAAAACAGTCAAGGTCATTAAAAATGAAATGAATTAGAGAAATTGCCACAGGCAAGAGGAGTCCAAAGAGGCATGACAACTAAAGTGTCATGTGGTATCCTTGATGTGAAGCGAGAACAGAAAAGGACAATAAGTAAAAACTTAGGAAGTCTGCACCAAATATGAATTTTAGTTAAAAATAATGTTGAAATATTGATTTATCATTAGTAAGCAACATATCATCCCAATATAACATACTAATATTAGAAGACATTGGGTGTGGGGAATATGACTGCTCTCTGTTCTATTTTCAAATTTCTCTGTAAATCTAAAATTGTTCTAAAAAATAAAGTTTATTTTAAAATGGTAAAAAAAAAAAAGAGTCTTTAAAGTATGTTACAACAAAAATAGCATTTAGGTGTATTCTATCTAAATCATTTATAGGAAACTTGGTAAATTCTTATTCATCCATAGTTTATCACTTTAGAAATTTTGAATGTGATGGATTTTAATTTTTCCAGTAGAGAGGAATTCGACTGCAATCCCACTAGACAATTTTCTTCCACAGTCTCCTTTCTCCAAATACATGCTTTGAATTTTTTTTCTATTTGACACTTCCCCTTATTTTTGCTGCCTTATTCTTTTGTTATAAACTTTTAAAGCCAAAATTTGAACCTCTCAGCAGTACACATAATAATTTAAGCTTCACCAAATAGATGTGGATTGAATTTTTATCTACTAGTTACACGAGATAATTTAAGTGACACAAATTACTTTAGCTCATTTAGGAGGCAAGTCATGATCATCTTCATAAACCAGAAGATTTGAGATATATCAGAACGATGTAAAAGTTTAATCTTGCTGTAATATGCTAGTTTACTAAAACTCACTCAGCATCAACAGTAGAGACACTGCTTTTTAAGAGAGACAAAAACGTTTTTAATAAACTTGTTATGTATACATTTAATGATTCTACTCTCTAGTGTACATTTTTATATCATAAAAGTTTTTCTATTAAAAGGTCCAAAACATGGTTGAATTGCTTTTAATGTAGAATTACAGGAACATGTAAGAATCTATTTTTAGAAAAAAATGTTTTATTTTGCTATAAATTGTTCGCATGATATATACAAAATTAAAGTGGTTTCTTCTTTCTTTTTAAAAAATGTACCAAGTTAAAGCTAGAGAGGAGGTTGTGACTGTTTGCTGATTATTTCCAGATCCCAATATCCAGTCTCAAACTTTGATTCAATTGCCCAGAGGCACTTCTATTTAGGTATCTCATCATCACTTCTTTCTGACTCAGTGTTTTTTGAGAAGATTGCACCCAATATCTAACTTGCCTTCTCATTTCTATTGACAGTTCCATTCTGCTCGTCTTCTTATTCATGATGCCTTTCTCCCACTTGGAAGGTCATGTTCATGGCCAATGTGGTGATATCTGACTTTGTGTTGCATGTTTTTTGAGATCCCTTCTATCCCCTAAGTTACATTAATCTTTCAAGTCTTAGACCACAATACCTTAGAATCTAAACTAATTTGGAGGAGGGATTCTAAAATGTGTTTTGGGTCTGGATAATTTATCAACTATGTACCAAATCCTAGTTCTCTGAATACTCTTCTGTGGATTTCTGCAATGTCCTCCCCATGGTCTTCTGTCTACATATTTTCTCTGATGCTGAGGGTCAAGCCTTCCATTTGTCCTCTGGCTTCTACTATCTCCCCTGTTTAATGACTTTGCTCTTTCAATTACCCTCCCCATGTGCTAAATCATCCATCATTCCATCTGTGCTAGATTATTTCCTTCAGCATAATACATTGCTTTAATATCTCCATTTTACAAAATTGTGCTGATATACTATATCCTTCTTATATGACTGCCTCTTTTCTTTATTCACCATTCACCACACAGTTTCTCAAGAGATTTGTTAAATCTCACGGTCTCTTTTCCTTGCTTTCCATTCACAATTCAATTCACTTCACTCAAAGTTTTCATCACTACTTTAGTGAAATTGATCTTGTTAAAGTCACCATTGGCCTTTATGTTGCCAGGTTCAAATAGATACTTCTATAGATCATTCTTGAATTATTTAAAACACGTCTAACCAATTGGGTAATGCTTTCTGCTCATATTTTTGACTTGCATTTATTCTTCTTATTTCATTTGTACACACCAATTTGACATGAGAGAATCACCAAACCAAGACCACTCTAGAAGTCAGGAATGAAGTTTATTATCCTGATCTCTGTTGTTTAAAGAATTCATGATATTTAGTGTACCCTGTATGCCATGCTTAGCACTGGCCCAGGAGGTCCTGCAGCTTAATGTCTGTGCAGACCTCATGAAAACTCTTTTGTACATCTTTTACTACGCGTTCTTAAAGGAAAAGATGACTGTGTCTAAATGTTGTGACGGTGTGTGGGTCATGCCACTGTCCATACAGAGATAGGCATAGCTTCAGAATGTGGAGAAAAAGTTGTCATTTCTCAGCAGCGCTGGAACTGACTTTCTTGCTTCTTATTGTGCTGTTGTGCTCCAATTTATGATTCCAGAGGAACACACTAATTAGCATGATATTTGTGTGTGTGCCTGTGTGTGTGTGTGTCTCTTTGCATGGGGCAGTCGAGAAACATTTGCAATTTTCTACAATCCCTGTTACTCAAATTTGGATGTATGCAAGTCTATATTTACAAGGTATGACAATAAATTATCAGAGTGGCAAGTAGATATGCTTTGAATTCTTAATTGTAAGTTCATCAAAAAATATGATTAAATCATTTTTAAAAGGAAAGCTTAGTTTTATTAAAATGATTTAATATATCATGGTATTAATTAATTATAATCTACTTTTTTCTTTTTATTGTTTGAAAACAACTTCAAACTCCTTCAAAACATGACACATTTAAAAATATGAAAAAATTTATCTTAATTTTTCTAATTTTACATGTACTTCCATTTACAATTTTTATGAAAATATGCTTTGGGTTGGATATGCTTTGAGTAATTACATTTTAAAAAATAATGTTTTAGTGAAAATCAAATTATGTGAAATGCCTGATAATAACTATTTAATTAGTAATTTTATTGAAATAAAGAAAATTATTTATATGAATAACTATATAATTAATTGTAAATTGCATGTATCTTAATATCATCATTTATTTAAACATGTTAATAGTGATTTGATTCAAACATCTTTCATGTCTTGCCAAATTTCTGTTAAAACCATATTTGTACAGATATTTCTCAATATGAAGGTATATTTGTTCAGGTAGGAGAAAATATTTCAACGAAAAATTTGTTAGCTAAGTTTATAGTATTTAACTATTTAAACATTGTTTGTGGGATTTAACCAGGGCTAACCAATTCTTGGGTATATAACTTTTGAACCAAAAAAAACAATATCCAAAAATATTTAAACTTACTTACTTCCAGTAGTGACACACTGATAAGAGTGTACTACTATTACTTAGATCAGCAATATTTTGAAATGTTTCTTTTATCTTTATTCAACTGTATGCACTTAAACATATTTTTCCCATCAACCTGTTTTCCTGAGGTTAGCTTAATCTGTATTCTGTTGCTTGCAATCAAAAATTTTTAAGTGATACACCTACTTTTGCCATCAGTAATATTAAATGGTCATAAATTTTTCTTTATATCTCAGTAGACTCTCTCTCTCTCTCTGCTAGCCCTTTCTCTAGAATAATTTGGGGTTTGGTCTTAGGCCCTTTTCTCGAATGACATTCTTTTTTTTTTTTTTTTTTTTGAGACAGAGTCTTGCTCAGTCACCCAGGCTGGAATGCAGTGGCGTGATCTTGGCTCACTGCAAGCTCTACCGCCTGGGTTCACACCATTCTCCTGCCTCAGCCTCCTGAGTAGCTGGGACTACAGACACCTGGCACCACGCTCAGCTAATTTTTTTTTTTTTTTTGTATTTTTAGTAGAGATGGGGTTTCACCATATTAGCCAGGATAGTCTTGAACTCCTGACCTCATGATCTGCCCACCTTGGCCTCCCAAAGTGCTGGGGTTACAGGCATGAGCCACAGCTTTCAGCCTTCTAATTACATTCTCTTACTTATAAGGTGTTTTCTAGTTTAATGATTTTCAATACCATCTAGTGCTGATGGTTCCTTGATCCATAAGTGCAGTTTCAACCACACTGCTGAGCTCCAAACCCATGGTAAATGTTCCGTAGTTCTTTGCTAAATAAAAGTGGCAGAGATTGCAGGGAATGAGGGCATTGTTAGTGGTGAAATAGTGGCTGATGGGATTGGCCCTAAGATCTAGATACTGATATCCAAATACTAGATCAATGTTGCGTCAAGACAAGGCTTATAGGCTAAGAGAATAAGCAGAGGCAGTAGAAATGGTGATACCACTTAGGTCAATGCAGACACGGTGCATGTGGGGAGTGAGTGAGGTAGTGAAGTGAATAGGAAGCTGTGGGCCAAAATGCAAATTTCAGAATTTAAAACATCCTACCACTTTAGGTCAAGTCAAATAATTAAATGTGTGTATGAGAGTGGGTTGCATAAATGAAGTATGCATAGATAAAGTAACAGTAAAAGATGACAAGAATGTTTGAAGCTAGACATGTTGGTGGGCATCTCCCAGATAAAACATTTACAAAGAATGTGAGTTTTATGTGAACACATTGGTGCATAGAAGTCTATGGGCTGAAAGTTAGCAAGGTGACAAGATTCAATATGGGAGTAACAATATCTGCCTGTACAAAGTAAGAACAATAGCCAATACCCTCATCTTTCCTGTTTAGCATGGGAACTACTGGAGCAGGGAAGTGTGTGAATGTAGTAATTAAATGGAGAAAAGGAGAGAGGGAGAGGAGGGGAGGAAACAAAGAAAAAAGAAAAAGAAGGAGGAGGAGGAGAAGGAGATGGAAAAAGAAGGACAAAGAGAAGAGGAAGAAGAGGAGGAGGAAGACAGGAGGGCTAGAGAGGGGAGAGATGTGGGGAGGGGAGAGGGGGGAAGAAAGGGGAAGGGAGAGGAGGAGAAGGGAGGGGAGGGGAGGGGAAAAATGCTCCCAAATGCTGCTAAAATAAATAGAGGATATATGAATTGCAGGTAGCACAAGCGCTTAACAAATCATCCTCAAGATATACAATGACTCAAACAAAATAGGAATTTAATCTTCACTATTCCCCAGAGTGAATGGTTTAAGATCCACAACAGAGGTTCTGTTCCAAGCAAGTCTCTGAAGAATCAGGCTGATAGAAGATCTTTCATCTTTAACCTCTAATATGCCAATAGTCATTCCATCCACACAGCTAAGAGTACAGAACGTAGAAAATTATGACTCGAAAGTATTTACAGTTTAGGGAGTCAGGCTAGGAAATGTCACACATCCCTTCTTGCACATATTCCATTGATCACAAGTCCAATATCCTGGCCACAGCTAACTGCAACACATACCCTGCTTATGTGTCCAGGAGCAGAAGAAAACCTGGATTTGGATGAGCAGAGAGCAGTCTCTATCACAGTGAATGTGTCCTTATCCTCCAAAGTTTACTAAATTAAATAAAATTTTGGTTGACATACAGGTATTTTTTTTTTCTGTCTTAACATTTAAAAAAATCCAGATGCTTAATGGTTAATGTCTAAATGACTCAAAATGTTCTCTCTTCACTAACATTGCTGTACAGCTACATCCTGAATTTGCATGTCTCTGTTATTTTCTGTAACTGGAAACTTGATTCTCAACACTATTTGACGAAAATAACTTCCTATAAAAAGATTTTGGAGTTCCCACAAGTACAACTCAGTCAGAACCTTTATTTAGTCTCTTTAAAATGAAAAACCGTTTGGAAAATAAAAATTTCAGGGTGCAACAGGATGTATACAAATTGTAATTAAAACAAATTCAAGACAAGACAAAACCATTAGTCTTCATGGAAAATCCAGGAGGAACATTCACAGTTCAATGCCACTCTTATTGGTGACTAATTGATCTTAAGACACCAGCAAGTTTCTAAATTATTCCACATAAGTCTCAGATCCAACAGCCTAGCAGTGAGTCACATTAACTAGTTGACTTTACAACAATCACAAGAGACGATTTTCTTGGGTGGCTTGGCATCCGCACATTCTGCTGATCTTCCACTTCCTTACTTCACTGTCTTAATGTATTTTTCTCCCCTTTCTGTTTCCTACGCACAGACATATTTTTCTTCTTATAGTCTTTAATTCAGCCATCCCACATTATTACTTTTAATGGATGTTTCTCCTACTGAGTTACTTCTGGCCTGCCATCTCAGGTGTCCTCCCATCTCCTAAAATAGAAAAATGTTTACTATCCTGATAGTATTACCAGTCAACACATTTTTTAAAATTTAATTCATTTTATTATTATTATTATTATTTTTTGAGATGGAGTCTGGCTCTGTCACCCAGGCTGGAGTGCAGTGGTGTGATCTCAGCTCACTGCAACCTCTGCCTCCCAGGTTCAAGCAATTCTCCTGCCTCAGCCTCCCAAGTAGCTGGGATTACAGGCATGCATCATCATGCCTAGGTAATTTTTTTGTATTTTGAGTACAGACTGTTTTTCACCATATTGGCCAGGCTGGTCTCGAACTCCTGATCTTGTGATCCACCCACCTCAGCCTCCCAAAGTACTGGGATTATAGGCGTAAGCTGCTGCGCCTGGCCACCAACACCTCTCTTACATCACAGAAGATAGTTTACAAGTACCTTCAAGGGATATGCATGAACTCCTAGCTTTTGAAATCTGACTTGTTTTCCATAACTTTCTCTCCCTGAAACTGATCACCAGTCAAGTCCAGATACTATGAATTCAATCCTTATGATCGCTTCCATATTTTACTTTTGCTGCCTTGTTATTTTTCCTTATTGTCCTGTGCCTGGCAAGTGCTATAACCTTTCAACTAACATTCCAGTCTCTAAATCTCACTCATGTCCACTGTTCACATTTTTTTTTTTTGCTAAATTAACCTGTATCATCACTATGATAATGTCTCCCCCATATTTAACCATCTACAGTGGCTTCTCATGATTCTAATAGCATAAAACCCCCAAAATATTAATATAGCATAAAATCTTTGTTGAAATTGTGCCCCAAATTTTACCTTACAGGGCAAGCTTTCATTTAATCTAATTCTTTGTCTTATGCTTTATTATTGAACTATCATTAACTTTGACGTTTACTTAAGGAATTTTATTATGTACATACATTATTGTTTAGAATGGATATATCTAGAACGAGTGTAATATTTCCAGGGCAAAATGTGGATATGCAACTTTTCTTTTTTTTTTTCTTTTTGAGACTGCAGTCTCAATCTCCTGAGTATATGAGTACTCATCATTCCTGGCTAATTTTAAAAAATTTTTTGTAGAGACAAGGTCTTACTATGTTGCTCAAACTTCTGGGCTCAAGCAGTCCTCCCACCCTACCCTCCCAAAGTGCTAAAATTACAGGTGTAAGTCACCACACCTGATAGATATTCAGGTTTTCATATTTCAAGCTTATTATTATTTTCGTCATTGCCAAAACCTTTAGGTACTTAATTCAGGGTTATCTCAATCTAACCCTCATTCTTCTCTAGGATTGATGCACAATTCTGGAGACTTATTAATAGCAACAATATAAGGTGGTGAATGTCTGGCCTTGATATCTGGTTCACACTGGTGTCCTCAGAGTTGATACTGCCCTGTCTGGTCTTGTGAGCACCCACTGTGATGACTTTGCATGTGAAATCTGGCCTACGACCCACACTGTCATCTGCAAACAGATTTCTTCATCCCAACCCCATGGCCTCTCTAAGTCTGCTGCCCTTCACTCATCTAAGTGCATGTCCTTCCTGGGGACATGGAAAATGTTGGCTGCTTTACAGGTGCTCTTTGGGACACCAGTGAATTTTGTGAGGCAATCTCAGCCCCCCACTGTCTTGACACCATACACAATGCCCTTGGCATTACATGGCTTTCAGAGAGTGCTGCAAGCTGCTGTTTTTTGTTTGTTTGTTTGTTTGGTTGGTTGGTTGGTTTTTTTTCTTCCATTTTTCCATTTCCAAATGGGAAGTAGGACATGGCTATTTTCTACTTTCACATTCATAAACTTATTTAGGTTTTGCATGATGTAATTTCAGGTGATGGAAAAAAGAGATGGGGAACAGGAAGAGCACTGGAGTGAAAGACAGAAAGATTTCTCTCATGGTCCGATGCTATTCCCTTTTCCAGCTCTCCTCAGCCCAGAAGGAGAAAACTTGGTTCGTTGGGCATTGTTTTTGTCAACTATAATAAAATACCATAGGCTGGGTGACTTAAACACCAGAAATTGATTTCTCACGGTTCTGGAGGCTGACAAGCCCCAGACTGGAGTTTTATTATGGGCAGGTTCCAGTGAGGACTTTCCTCCTGGCTTGCGGATGGTCACATTCTTACTGTGGCTTCACATGGCAGAGGAAGAATGAAAAGCTCTGGTGTGTTTTTATTACAAGGGCACGAATTGCACCATGAGGCCCCACCCTCATGACCACATCTAAGTCTAATTACCTCCCAAAGGCACCATTTCCACATAATCATCACATTGAGAGTTAGGCCTTCAACATATGAATTTTAGGAGGACATAAACATTTAGTCCATAATGGGCATTCTTCTTTATAGCAAATTGCACACACGTTATGATGAGAATCCTTTCAAAGTATCAACAGGTCATGGGTTTGAAACCTTTATTTCAAACCATGCTTGAATAAACTCTTTCTTGGCAGATTATTCCATCCCTGAATTAGTAGCCTCCTTGGGTCTAGACTTTAGCTCAGATGGGTGAAGGACTAGAAGAGGAAAAACAGAATTGTAAATGAAAAACACCAAGGTTAACATTTCCAAATAACCTTCTAGGAAGAAAGGTTATATTATAATAGATATGTGTCCAGATATATAGATATAAACATATACTCTCTATTATCTTCATAGACACTAACATAAGGACTAAGAGATTTGAGAAATATGTTGAATTAATGAAAAATATAAAATATGTCTTTCTCTATATAATAAATTTGTAAACAAGTTGGATACAGGAATAATAAAAACTAAGTTAATTGAATAGTCGCATGGCATTCTATTTTTATTCAATAAATAAAGCAGCTACTAAAATATTATGTTTTAAACACTAGTAGGAGTTTGCCATCTAATTTGTTTCATTCACTTGTAAATGTTCACAATCTATCAGTAGGTGCTGAAATTTCTATAGCTTCAGTATAAAATGAAAGCTTTCAAAGTACTACTTTTCTCAGTGCCAGATATTAAAGTCTTAAATGGCCAATTCTAAAGATACTTGAACATTGCTTACTGTTTCACAAATACTTTATATAACATGTACAAAATGACATTTATTAGCTCCCTGGTTATTTTTCTTTATGATTGTGAACAATGCAGCTCAGAAAGGAAAGAAAGAGATTGCATTTGAAAACTGAAAAGGCTACACATAATTAACTGGGGAAAAAAACAACTAACAGGAAGGAGCATGAGCGAAACAAACAAAAAGTAATGTAAAATCTTGATAGAATAAGATGTATAGAGTATATTCAGAATATAAAAGATTTTATTCTCCTTTGATTGATTATTTTATCTTAGAGGTCTAAAAATATCATTTTAAAATTAGCTAAGAAAAAAATCCAAAGATTTGTGACTGTAATATTAGAGGGGGTTTAAATTTGTAATAAAGACATTTAATCTTGTAATGGTCAGCAATAGGAATAAATTAAAATTTTTAAAAAGTGGCATGATAAAAGTTATGCATTTTATTCTCTTGTATCTATTCACTGGGCCTATAATTGCTGAGCATTTAGTATGATCATGACTCAATTACAAGGGCTGCACAATCTTAGAATTACATCGTGGAAAAAGTATAGCATTAGAAATATGAAGGCAGAGATTCAAGATCAAGTTTCTACTGCTTATAAACAATATGAGCCTGGTCAAACGGCTATACTCTTCAACTCTTCTGTTTTAACACTTATAAAAGGGAATGATTATGAGAATGATAAGAAAATCTCTTTCACTAAATGATGCATAAAACATTCAGTGTGTTAACACATATAAAAGTGCTTTATAAATTGCTAATCAAAATAAAATTTAATATACTTCACATTTTAGTCTAAGATTTTTTCTTTTCCATTTCAAATTTTGCAAGCTTTAATTGAAAATACCTAGAATGAGAGAGAAATATGTAGTGTTTCCATGGGAATTATTATTGAACTAAGGTTTTTACTATTCCAAGCACCAAGTTCATTGAAGTCATTTTCATTTGCTTGACTTCTGAAGTCTCTGATGCCATATGATATCTATCTACATTGAGTTGAATTGCACTTAGGAAATTATTTCTCTGTACAACTCAAAGAGAACTTGATATCATGTGAGGCAGGTATTACTGTAAGGCATTGTGACTCAGAAGAGAAGAAAGCTACACATTATGTCAATTACATTTATGGGAAGCAGGGGAACCCAGTTTCCCATCCCTCTTGTGAATTCTTTCAGCAAATTAAATTATGAGCATGCAGACGTGTTTAATTAATGGAGTGCATTGCAACTTGGAATTGTATCATCTGTGCACAAAGAAATCATCACATCACAGTCTCGGAGATGTTTTCTACTTGGCCTTCCATCATGGACGGCTGTACATCACACTCAGTCTTTGAGAGAAGAGAGTCTCACTATTGTCATGTTTCTATAAACGTCAGTAATCTTTGAGTCTGGCATTGTGAATTGTACTTGGATAAGAAGAATACAGTCTATAAAAATTATAGGGCATGCTCATAGTAGAAATTATTTTCCCAGTAATTTTGACCAATAAATAACTGCTATGCATATAAAAATACGTCAGAAACACTGGAGTAGCTTGTACCTCCTTGGCATAGCTATGTTGGATGATTGAAGCTGATTGGATTAACAAGAATAATATGAACGACTCTGAAATATTTCTGTTGCTAAGTGTCCAAAAATTCAATTTAGCAAATGTTTGCTGAGTTTATGTTTTATGCAAAGCACTTTCTTAGACATCCTGGTTTGTAAAGCTGAGAAGACAACCTTGGCAACTCGCAGTTAACTAAGAGAGACTGAAATGTAAATATAAATTCCTGCAAATACGTGATTAGTACCTTGACAGGGATTTTTCCAATGTGTCATGGAAATATAGTTTCAAAAGCAACTCCATCTACTTGGGGAAGTGATGAGCTAGTGGAGACAGGGGCGGGGAAAAACCATACAGTGCAAATGTTCCAGCTAATGCTAAGCCACGGAAGCATGAAAAATGAGCCCCACTTCTGGGAACACTGAGCAGTCTAGTTTGGGTTATGATTAGAGATAAAGCCATAAAGGAACACTGAGCTATGCTTAGAAATTCAAATGTTTGTAAGTACATATACATTAATACGTTTTAAGTAAGAGTGACGGCCGGGCATGGTAGCTCCCAGCACTTTGGGAGGCTGAGGCAGGTGCATTACATGAGGTCAGGAGTTTGAGACCAGCCTGGCCAACATGGCGAAACCCTGTCTCTACTAAAAATACAAAAATTAGCCGGGTGTGGTGGCATGCACCTGTAGTCCTAGCTACTTGGGAGACTGAGGCAGGAGAATCTCTTGAACGCGGGAGGCGGAGTTTTCAGTGAGCCGAGATCGCGCCACTGCACTCCAGTCTGGGTGACAGAGCGAGACTCCATCTCAAAAACAAAAGAGTGACAAGATTATACCTGTTTCTGTCAAATCAGTCATCACATCTGACTGGAGAATATTAGAGGGAGAAGACTTTCTTCACGGGATAGTGGATCAATAAGGGAACGGTTTGAAGTATTCCCATAGGGGATGAAGGATGCCTGGACAATGTCAGCAGGTATGGAGAAGACAGAGTGGGGGACACACTTTTTGTTTCCGGCATTTCTTTTTCCCCTGGTAACGGGACCTCAACTGTCTTTTGACAAACGATCTCTTTCTCCACGGCCAGCTATGTGGTTTGAGGAAGCTGATGCTATCCGTTCTCCAAGCGGGTCAATAGGCAATGAAGGAAAAGTTAATGTGCACATTTCCTCATCAAGACACTCCAGGGATTAGGAGCAGATATGTGCAGTCAGAGTGAATCTCAGGGCATATTAGGAACCGATACAAAGGTACTTTATAGTTTCGATGGGATCTGCATGAGTAGGAAGGCAAGACTGAAAAGTTCTAGCTGATCTAATGGGGATCAGGACAGGGCTAGCTTCAGAACCAAGGCAGAGAAATGGAAAAAATTTTTCAGGTAAAGGGATAGAACAGACATTTGAAAGTAAGTGTCCTGAAATTAAGAAAGAGGATTGAATCATTTGCCTATTGGGAAGTGACTCTATTGGTAATAAATGATATTAACTGGGGAGACTTGTATATATTGAGAGAAAACGGGGGCCCAGGGAAGAAATCCTGGTGAACAATGGCATTTAGGAATCTGATTTGATGTAATGAGTGGGTTATAGAGGACTCTCATGTTCTAATTTGTACTTTTTAAAATTGTATACTCTTAAAATTTAGCACATATTATATTTATAGTGAATTTTTTTCCCCCCTTGGGCCAGTTGAACAATTATTCTAGGTGAAGAAATAGGGTCTTGGTTGAGGAACTCTTGAAGGTGAGAACACATGTGTGGAGTGACCACATTTTCTTTTTCTTTCTTTGTTTTTGTTTTTGTTTATGTTTATGAGGCAGAGTCTCACTCTGTTGCCCAGGATGGAGTGCAGCAGCACGATCTTGGCTCACTGCGAGCTCTGCCTCCCAGGTTCACAACATTCTCCTGCCTCAGCCACCCAAGTATCTGGGACTACAGACGCCTGCCACCACGCCCAGCTAATTTTTTGTATTTTTAGTAGAGATGGGGTTTCATCCTGTTAGCCAGGATGGTCTCGATCTTCTGACCTTGTGATCCGCCCACCTCGGCCTCCCAAAGTGCTGGTATTACAGGCATGAGCCACCGTGCCTGGCCCTGGAGTGACCACATTTTCAAAGCAAAATTTGCTGGGGATGGGGTGGTGGTGATAGAGAAAACACTGAGGAAGCAAGTTCCAAGGAGAGATCACTTCCAGAAAAAGAAAAAGTTGTTTGTGAGTGTCAATCTTTTAGTTGTCTTCGAAGAATAAATAAAATTTTGACATTAACAGAAGTGGATGGGGGTCGGGGTAAAGTTGATGAAAATTTTCTAGTCTTTAATATGTTTGCTAATGACTGGACTCCATTCTGAAAATCTCTTGACTGGTCATCTGTGCTTCATGGTTTTCTTGAGCCTTATCTTTATTAACAGTGTAGAGAGAAGAAGCTACTTCAGACTCTAGTCCTGTAAACATGTATTTATAGTTCATAAAAGCATGACTTGGATGAATCCAATTATAAATCAGCAGCTGTTAACTACAGGATGCTAGCTCTGTCACAGTTCAATATTCTGAAACTTTTGTTCTCCTATAAAAGGCAATTACATATTCTACTTTGATCCTGTAATAATTCAAGTCTAAAAATGTATCCTAAGAATGTAATTATACATTTTCTATAAGAACGTTCATTACAGGCTAATTTTTAACAGGAAAATATATGAACGAAAATCTCTGCATGACAACAATAGGGTGATAGATTAAGTGAATTATGATATGGCAATATAATGAAATTCATGCATGTAAATAGAAATCATGTAGAAAAATTGTAAAGATATGAAAAGTACTTAAGATACATTACTTTGTCTTCTGAACTTCCTCAACTGTGCATTTGTGTTTGTACATGTGTATGTTAACATATGTCTGCGTAGATACACATATATGTAATCACATTTTTAAAAGCGTAAAAAATCTTGAGTTGCACAACAAAATGTTGACATTTTATTAGTTCTGGGTGGATGAGTTCAGAGTGCTATTGTGTTTCTCTTTGCATATCTGTATTTTCTAATTATTCTATAATGGACACATTAAACCTTGGTGGTAATAATATAAATCGTGTTTCATAAATCTGCATTTAACAAAACAATACAGCTTTAGTTATTGCTGCTTTTTCTTCTTTTGAATGCCCAGTATTTCAGCTCAGTTCTCTCTCTAAATCTACCTTAGTACAAAAAATAAAAAGAAATAATAAAAAAAGTAGATGCTTGCTTTCTAAGACCTTTATAGCTCCAGTAAGGCTACCAGACCTAAGCAAGTCCTCACTTGGGTCTTTGCATGGGTGACGACCACCATGGATTCTGTAGAATTCATTCCCCTGGAGCTGGCAGCATCAATGGTCCAGAGATGGTGGTGGTCATCTAGGACTTGTGGCAACTGCACGCCCACCCCGGTTATTCCTGAGTGTGACCTTAATTTTTGTTATAGTAAGCCACTTGTCTAGACTTTAGTTGTTAAATCTGGTTGTATAGGCTTCCTGTTGATTTTCCGAGTTACCTGCATGCCTGCAGTAAACTGTTTTCTATGTCTGTTAGTCAACGTTATTTCTTTTCTTTCAAACAAAATATCAGGTTCCGAATAAACCTGACTGACAAAGGGCTAGCCTTGCTTGACCAGCATATCAAGTCTGTATATTTAGATTTCTTAGGAACAATTAGACACAATTTCAGAGTCTTGACAGAACGGGAAACCACATAGGATTTTTTTGTGTCATGTCTCATAGACTGAAAATTAATAATAGCTAGATTTTTAGAAAAATAGAGCTATAGCATAACATATTTATTATCATTTTAGATGAGAATATGCCTAGGGAATCATGAGCTATAAGGAAATATTGTCATAATCATAAGTTTTAAAAGTATCTTATAAAAGAAAGTACAGTTGCAGGGTAAGTTTGAGCTCCATGTCACTTAAAATTATTTTATATACATTTTTAAGTCACACAATTTTTAAAGTGCTATTCCTTACTTGAACTTATTTTCCATGAATTTAAAGCATTTTATAAAAATTTAGTATCCTTTTCATATTTCTTTAGAAATTTTAACATTTCAGATTCTCAATTATTTACATGGACATCTGGATCAAGTCAATTATTATACCTTTCTCATTCAATACATGAGCAAGCACCCATAGAGAATGATATCTGCTGTTTGGTTAATTGCATTAATATCTGAGAGCATATGAAATAATTTTACATCTTTGTTACTAGTGTAACTCAAATAGAAATCTGCAATGAAAAATCTATTCTCATCATCCTTTTTCAGTTATCCATTTACTGTCTGCAGATATTGAAACAAAATCTTTGGTATGATTACTACTGATAATATTTTATATAAAAATAATTATCTCACTATTTCACTTTGTTTACTTTTTCATTCAAGTACTGACTATCTCCATTTAGCAGACATAATGTTCTCACTTAGAGGATAAATTTTCTCAAAGTTCAACAGATTTTTCTGGAAAGGAAAGAATGATGAGTAGGAGTTTATAATAAAAATCATAACAAAGCATAAATATAAAGTGATTTTCTGAAGATCATGATTAAACGAATATCTGTCAATTGCTTAGCTTTAGCTATAGATGTGCAGGCTACAAATAAATGCTAAAAATTAAAATAATGATTTTTTGATTGAAAACCACTTTCTTCAAGCAGGATGGTAAAAAAGAAATATCTTAGTAAATTTTGGTTTTATTCTCTGAGTCTTCTACACCAGGCGGTATCAGTGCTATTTCAAACACCATGTTAAACTCGTAAACAGTCTGCTATCCAAAAGCATTAAAATCACAGTTGCATTTTTCAGTTGCACTTGCAATTAAAGTTGCATTTCATGACTTTGCAAATGTATTTAAGGATACAGAAGTAAGTAAGGGGGAGATGTAAGGATAAGATTCACCTTTAAACTGACATATACACAGTTGACCCTTGAACAATGCAGGGGCTAAGAGTGCCCACTCATGCATGGTTGGAAATCTGAATATAGATTTTGACTTCCCCAAAACTTATCTACTAGTCTACTGTTTACTGGAAACCTTAACGATAATAGAAACAGCCAATTAACACATATTTTTTATATTGCATGTACTATATACTGTACTCTTACAATGGAGAAAAGAAAATTGCATTAAGAAAATCATATGAAAGAGAAAATATATTTAATATATATCACATGGAAGTAGGTCATCATAAAGGTCTTTATCCTTGGGGTCTTCATGTTGGGTAGGATGAAAAGGGGGAAGAAGAGAAGGGGTTGGTTTTGCTGCCTCAGGGGTGGCAGTTCATCTGTGAGGTTTTTTCAAATTATTGCAAATCTCCAAAACTTTTCCAATACACATATTGAAAAAAATTTACATATAAGTAGACCCACACCGTTCAAATTCATGTTGTTCAAGGATCAACTGCTCTGTAGTTTAACAAAATATTTCATTTGTTTTCTTTTTTTTTTAAATAAAGCTTGAAAACTATTGCTCTACAATTTCATGTAAAAGTCAAAGAAAATAATCTAATGAAAACTAAATTCAATTAAATTTAATTTTAAAGAAATAGAGTATTTGCTGTCAGATTTAAGGAGTAGAGTAGCTTAGAATTAAACTAGATGGTAGCAGGGTCTTAGGGCAGTAACACCAAATTACAAAACAAAGTTTCTGAAGGATAGTTTCTCGTGCAAATAAAACATTTGGACTGTTCAATTCCCTTTAAATAAGGCTCATTCATGATACATCTGATTGCTCTGAACATCTCAGTGAATGGAGCATGAGAGCAGCAAGGCTATTTCTTTATGGCCAGCAACCAAAGTTTCTTTGGGAATCCCTATGAGAGGCTTCACTCATCTACGAGGCCTTGGGGAAAGTCAGGAGTGTGCAGCTTTCAGAAGCTGTGACCTTGAAAGAGCCCAGAAAAGAGGGTGAGAGAAGCAACTTATTGGAAGCAAAACAAGCAGCAGAACAAAAACTAAACTAACAAAATTGCATGCCAGATCTATTCACTCTTTTGAAACTTTAGAACTTTAGCTGGTAAAATACATTTGGTTCAAATTCTCATTTTCCTTAGAGTTAAAATTTTCCTTTTGTGTGTGTTCACTGAACACAGGCCTCCTCCATCCCAGGGATCTGAATAATCAACTGCAAAGACACTTAATTATTTTCCGAATTGTAGGCCACTCTAGCCAGGTAGTTCTGCTGTAGATCACTTTCCGTTGCCACAACCCAACAGTAACAGCAGAGAAATATGTGCTGAGGGTTTTGTAGAAGAAGCAGTAGACAAATTAAGACTAGATTTTGAACCATAATGTCAATTTGAAGACTTCAGTTTCGAACACAGACTAAGCAATTCTGATGCCTCCTAATGGCCCGAGCTGAAGACTTCAGTTTCGAACACAGACTAAGCAATTCTGATGCCTCCTAATGGCCCGAGCTGAAGACTTCAGTTTCGAACACAGACTAAGCAATTCTGATGCCTCCTAATGGCCTGAGCTCTTGACTTTAGAGTTCCTCAAAACCTGGCTGGTTTCTTCCATAAGGTTGGAATTGGAGGAACCCTGAGGTTTTCAGCAACCAGTAACGGGCTATGAAGAAAATACCTAGAAACTGCGAAAATTATAGATCTACAACCAAATATTCAAATCAAGTGTGTTTAGGTGGAATCAGAAACATAGTTTTAAGACATCTTCAGGTGATTCTGATGTTTAATATAGAAATCTTCCCATGTTTAAGTGTCTTTGGAGATTTTTATATTAGTCTGTTCTCACGCTGCTATGAAGAAATACCTGAGACTGGGCAGTCGTTAAAGAAAAGAGGTTTAATTGACTCACAGTTTTCCAGGGCTGGGGAGACCTCAGGGAACTTACAATCATGGCAGAAGGGGAAGCAAACATGTCCTTCTTCATATGGCAGCAGGAAGGAGAAGTGCAGAGTGAAGGGGGAAAAAGCCCCTTATAAAACCATCAGATCTTGTGAGAACTCACTCACTATCATGATAACAGCATGGGGGGACCATCTCCTTACTCTAATCACCTCCCATGAGGTCCCTCCCACAACATGTGGATGTTATAATTCAAACTACAATTCAAGATGAGATTTGGGTGAGAACACAGAGCCAGATCATAACAATGATTATATATAATCTGTCTATATTTTGTATATAACCCATATATCTTTATGTCCAGTATATATATACATGTGTCATCAATATATAATCTATTATGTGCTATATCTCTATCTATATTTCTATCTAATCAATGCCATATATATTTTTTTAGCTTCTCTTTACAAAGGTGGCACTTCTCATCTCCTCAGGCTATCTATGATGAATTTAGCACAGAAGATATGCAAAGACAGAACTAATTTTTGTTCCTATGAGAAGGTTTGGAATAATAATTATATTCTCCTGCAGAAGTAATTACTACGCACTTACTATGGCCATAGGACAGGTTTGATGAAATTGCAAATCTGATGAAGTTACATTTTGTGATAGACTGCAGTAAGCCTTAAAAAGATATTCTCCACTTTTACTTTCTATTCTCACATATTCAACCTAAAGTTAACCCTCAAAACTGGGAAAAGCTTTATGGCAACAACAGAGGTTCCCATAGAAGTGGAATGTCACCCATCTGGGGACCAGCCTGCCTAAGTTGGCTGCAGGAAACACCTTTCGTCATATCCACATAAATCACTGTCCCTTCTGGTGGTCCCAGGTGTCCCGCTGAGGAAATTTCTGCCTAGTCTTTTATTTGACTTCAGGAATATGGCCTTCCCTCATTTCCTTGGCTGAGAATCTAATGTCTAAACCGTACATTCTGAGATCCCTATTGGTCTTGTTTTTGAACTCTCTTGTTCTCAGTCTTTCATTAAAAGTTGACCTAGCACTACTGATTTTGCAACCAAGCTTTATATATTCTGCTTTCTTTCGGAGTCGACACATCCTTAAATATTCACTCAATTATTTACAATTCTGCCATTCAGCTACCTGAAACACACATGCCCTCGTCACTAATCATACATCTTTCCTTTGGAGCACACATGCATTGTATTAGCACCTTGAACAACCCACTTCAAGCTGTCTTCTCCTAATTTAAGACTTATGATACCTGATTCCTTCTATGCCTTTGAGGATGTGCTATTCTTACCACCTTTTTCACTCAGGAAAATTTTTCTCTTGTTTACACCGGTCTTTTTGTTGTTGTTGTTCAAAATATTAACTCTTAGCTCAGGGCTGCAATAAAATTCCTGCCAGAGACTATTTGATTAGTGAAACAAGCACACTCTATACTGTTTTCTTAGTTTCTTTGTTTAGCCCTGTATTTCTCCATATTATTTGACCTTGAAGCTGCCATTCTGCCTGCAGATTATTTCTAAGTTGCTGACACCATTATATGCAATCAAAACAGACAAGGTGAAATAACTTAGCCCCAGTCATGACTCATATTACGCCTGTTGTTCTTCACATAGCCATGAATAAGACTACTTATATAGTAGATGCATGTTAATATCTATTTGACATTACTAGTAAATCAATCATGTCACATGTATTTATTAAAATATCTTTAATTGTACTCACTCTGTCCCACAATCTGCAGTCAAACAAAACACTTTTCCCTGCCCGGTACACTAGGGAGACAAGGATTAGCAAATCTAAAATAACAGAGTATTGTAATATTTAACAAATATAAATATTCATGAAATAATGGGCAATAAACTAAAATTGCAACCAAATTTAGTGGAAAAGACAATCTAGGAAGACTGAAGGATTCAGGAAAAGCTATACAGACAAGTGAGAAATAAAACCAGGGCTCTTCTGCAAGTTTTTTTGATATCTTGTAATTTGGTAGAGAGATTGCTATGATAGGTGCAAATCTTTGTTTTGTGTTTTTCCTAGAGTTGCTGTACTCCTCTTGCACAGCCTTGCTACCATTATCCCAAGGCAGCTGTCCTTAGCATTTACACGATATCTGACCTTAGAAAAACTATGGGGGCATGGGAATATCATGGGCAAGTGGCCTTGGGAGTCTCTCCCTTGGGACATTTTTGATCTTCCTGATCCTTTTTAAATTTAATAATAAGGCATGTAAAAACTACCTGGGCATTTGTTAACATCAAGATCCCCATCACAACCACAAATATTCTAATATGTTTTGGGTGAAACTCCCAAATCAGTACTTTTAATTCCAATACTGAGGGTGTATGGCTCTTTGAATGAACACCACACATTGGACAAACTTCTAATCACCATGTTCATTCCTGGTTGTAACATGTTTTATTAGCATACTTGACCTTCAAGTCTGGCAAGAAATCTTGTCATCATTATCTTTAATTGTATGTGTCAACACTACTTGCGGCAGTTTCTCCCAGTTCTTTTAAATAGAAGAATAGGCTGTATTTTCTATGTGTGTTTCATAGACTCTGGCAACCATGACTCTAGAGTGTTCTGCTGAAAACTAGAGTTCCATCCTTGAAGATGACTGGAACGTAATGGAGTTAAACAAGTGAACCTGACTCTCAGCTTGTAGGTTGCCTCAGAGTAAGAATACGAATTGCCTAAAGCTTATTAAGAATCTCCAGTAGGGGCCGGGCACAGTGGTTCATACCTGTAATCCCAGCACTTTGGAAGGCCAAGGTGGGTGGATCACAAGGTCAGGAGATCGAGACCATCTTGGCTAACACAGTGAAATCCCGTCTCTACTAAAAAACAAACAAACAAACAAAAAAAAAATTAGCTGGGCAGGTGGCGGGCACCTGTAGTCCCAGCTACTTGGGAGGCAAGAGAATGGCATGAATCTGGGAGGCAGAGCTTGCAGTGAGCCGAGATCGTGCCACTGCACTCCAGCGTGGGTGACAGGGCGAGACCCTGTCTCTAAATAAATAAAAAATAATAAATAAATAAATAAATCTCCAGAAGGAGGTTAGTATGCATATGCATCACTTCCCCAGCTAAGCTTGGGAAAAAGAGTATAAGTTTGGAAAAGGACACAACTATAATGAAGAAACTCACACATACAAGGAACTACTGATGTTTTCTACTTTTACTGCTTTTATTTTGCATCCTTTTATCTAAAACAAATCAGCAGTGCTATTGAAAAAAAATCACCATGGATGCTGCTGAAACATAGCTGGTGGCAGGGGTATGGGTGAAGAGCCAGATTGTAATAATTTAGGCTTTACAAGAAACTGTAGACAAAAGTAAATGAACAGGTAACTATTTGCTTATAAAACTTTATTACAGTACCACCCACCAGTCTTTAGACTGCAGTTTGCGGACCTCTTATCCAGAGTTGGACAACCAACATCCTGAGAACACTGTTATATTCTAACTTATTCCCCATATATTTTATTCCTCCATAGAATAAAAATAAGGAATAAACTCACTTTTAAAATCATATATTTATTAAAAACATGCTACAGAAAGTTCATTTACTCATTCATTCTTCAACACTTTATTGAACATCAACCGTATGCTGGGTACACAGATCTTTTCTCCCTCTCTGATTCTGGCTAGCTTCTTTTTTTCCCCTTTTCTTATTATACTTTAAGTTCTTAGATACATGTGCAGAACATGCAGGTTTGTTACATAGGTATACACGTGCGACGGCGGTTTGCTGCACCCATCAACCTGTCATCTACATTAGGTATTTCTCCTAATGCCATCCCTCCCTTAGCCCCCCGACCCCTGGACAGGCCCCAGTGTGTGATATTCCTCTCCCTGTATCAACGTATTCTTATTGTTCAACTCGCACTTATGAGTGAGAACGTGTGGTATTTGGTTTTGTCTTCCTGTGTTAGTTTGCTGAGAATGACGGTTTCCAGCACTTCATCCATGTCCCTGCAAAGGACATCAACTCATCCCTCCCCTTTCTTTTTTTTTTCTTTTTGAGACAGAATCTCACTCTGTTGCCCAGGCTGGAGTGCAGTGGTGCCATCTAGGCTCACTACAGCCTCTGCCTCTTGGGTTCAAGAGATTCTCATGCCTCAGCCTCTTGAGTAGCTGAGACTACAGGGGTGTGCCACCATGCCTGGCTAATTTTTGTATTTTTAGTAGAGATAGGGTTTCACCATATTGGTCAGGATGGCCTCACTCTCCTGACCTCATGATCTGCCCACCTTGGCCTCCCAAAGTGCTGGGATTATAGGTATGAGCCACTGTGCCCCGCCAAATTCATCCATTTCTATGGCTGCATAGTATTCCATGGTGTATATGTGCCACATTTTCTTTATCCAGTCTATCACTGATGGGCATTAGTGTTGGTTCCAAGTCTTTGCCATTGTGAACAGTGATGCAATAAATATACATGTCCATGTGTCTTTATAGTAGAATGATTTATAATCCTTTGGGTATAAACCCAGTAATGGGATTGCTGGGTCAAATGGTATTTCTGCTTCTAGATCCTTGAGGAATCACCACAATGTCTTCAACAATGGTTGAACTAATTTACACTTCCACCAACAGTGTAAAAGTGTTCCTATTTCTCTACATCCTCTCCAGCATCTGTTGTTTCCTGACTTTTTAATGATCACCATCCTAACTGACATGAGATGGTACCTCATTGTGACTTTGATTTGCATTTCTCTAATGACTAGTGATGATGAGCTTTTTTGCATATGTTTGTTGGTCGCATAAATGTCTTCTTTTGAAGACAAATGTCTGTTCATATCCTTCGCCCACTTTCTGGCTAGCTTCTTACTAATTGTGAGAACATAGTTAACATCTCTGAGTGTTGGTTTGGAATGAAGACAGATACATTAAAAGATTTGTATGAGGGATTTTAGCAGTGGCTACACTATCATCTCATCTTCAGTTTGTAGCGAGTTCCCAGTTCTTTGTGAGCTTGAACATATGAAACAGATGACTTTTAAACTAAGTGAAGACCTTTATGTTTATCAATGGCCTTTCTGTTTTGTTCCATTTAAACCAGTAATTTCGGGGGCTTTTCCATGGTTACCTCCATAACCATATCACTAAGATTGTAAAGAAGAAACTGCCAGATTCTTCCTAATATCATTTATAACACCTTATAGAGGTCATAGCCCAAATTAGACCTTCAGAAAATATTTGAGGAAAGGATTAATATCTATTGTTTTAATCTATTTGGATGATCTCAAATTCAAGGTCTCTGAAGCAAAATGTGATCTATAGACTACTTTGATGAGCATAACACATGTTCTCATTTCTTAATTGATGTGTTTATTTCCATAGTTTTGGAAATCTTATTCATTTTGCAAAATATATGGTGAGAAAAATGGCTATGAAATACGATCTTGGCAGAGCAAGGATAGACCTAAATGATATATTGATTTTTTTCATTAACTTTCTAGTAAAGCTGACAAAAGACATTCGCTATCATTAACTACTCATAGAAAAATGAGAACTGAAAAGGTGAAAATGGGGCATATTAAGAAATTTAATGATTTGGAAGATATGTAATAGTTGATTCCATTTCAGTATAGAAAACTTCTATGCCTCTCTCTTATAATGCTTGTTGTGGAAATGTTCTTATATGATACAGAACAGATTGCATTTTGTTTTTTGTAGAGTTGATCACTTGGACAAGCAATTTATTTTCTGAAAATGAAGTAAAATCTATTTAAACCTTAATGAACGTAAGGCCCAATCTTTACATTTTACCTGAGGGAGATATACACGCATTTTTAAAAATGAATCATTAAACGGGAATGTATAAAATAGAAGTAATCTTTGTTGATATAGAAAAATAAGTAGATTGATGATCACATTCTGTTGAATGAGCACATTCATAAACACTCCGATACTCAGGTTCTCTCATTATTTTTCTTGCAGGAGATGGATGTCAAACCAATCTTCCACAAATCTCACCTGAGGTTAGGTTTAAGCAGGATTCATTCTTTGTAAAGTGAACAGTTTTTGATGGGTTGTAAAGAGCCTTAATTTCCTTTTAAGATTTCCAGCAGTAATTGGCAGAAATAACACATTCTTCTCATAATTATATTTATATCTCTGTAGTTCCTAAATGGTATTTATTATATTTCCTACCCAGGAGGGATTTTTTTTCTTCCCTAAATGTACTCAAACAATAAGTCAAAAGCTCGGAACAATTAAAAAGCCCCTTTTGATATAATTTCCTGCAACAAGGCTTCCCTTTCCACATCTTTATCATCGTGTTTACCAATGATGATGGAAGAAAAGTGGAGTACCATTTCCTGTGACTTCTTCATTCACCGCCTCACATTAGAATTAAGAGCAATTGTACTGTTGTCTACACTGACCTCTTGAATAAAGTTCAAAGTGGACATAACTCTTTTAAAACCATTTTTTAAAGTTTATAGTACTTTCTTTCTTTCATTGTTCTAAAATATACACATTTCTCGAAGTATTTCCAGAATTTGACTGTCTGTCTCTTCATATGTGACTTGTCCTACCGAAGGGCTCCAGGGAGTAGGAGCTCTGATGAACTCTTACGTGTAATATATGGAGGACAAACATCAGAGGGCAATCTGGCCAATTCATCAAAGTATACAATGTGAATACCTTTTTGCCCTGCAATTCTACCTATAGGAATTTATCTTGCTGAAACATAAACATAAGTGGCAGAGATATATCCGTAAGGATGGTCATTAAAGCATTTCAATGGCAAAAGTGGGAACCATGCCAACTCTATGGCAGTAGAAGGAGGGTTAAATAAATGATGGTGTATCCAAACAGTGGACTACTAGGCAGGCATTTTGGGAGTCCAGGAAAGATAGGGAAAGGCAGTCTTTATAGAACATTAAGTAGAGAAAGTAACTTAATGAGAAAACATACAGGTTACAAACTAAAAATTCTCCCGGGGCCCGGCCAGGTAACATCAGAACAGATGTGGCCCATGGCAATTATTGTCCTGTGTTCTTCTTGGCACAAGGAGAAGGCTAGGTGCACTGAGCAAAATGCCCTCCCAGCGCCCATTAATTGTTGCCATGCAGGTAGCAGTGCCCTATTTTGTCAGATATTTAGATTTTTCAAGAGAAGGGAACTAGATTCAGGTGTTAATGTATATTCTTGGGTGTGTGTTTAATGTTTTCATTTCATTTAAATACTTTCAGATACAGTGTTAGCCAAGCAAAACATGTGTGTAGGCAAATCTTGGCCAGGCCACGATTTGTTACCCCTGCTGTCTAGACATTAAAAAATGTAGAAAGTTATACATCTAACCATGACAGTGATAAGTTCTGCAGAGTAGGTTTGGAAATCAGATGACAAAATGACATTGTAATTAATACACTCCTGTATTGTTTGATCTTGTTTCACTGCACATACATACATGGTATATTTTCTGTGTTCATACTATTAAAAAATCCCATAAAGTCCCATGTTATAAGGAGAAAAAGTAATTTAGGGCGTGAGGCACCATCTCTATCTCTGTGACTTAGGCAATTTACTCCAACTTTCTATAACTCAATTTCTTCATTTGAGTTAAAAAGGTATGCCTTGTGTATTAGTAAGAATTATGTAACATGATATTTACAAGTGCTTTGTATGTAGTTCTTGCTTTGTGAATGTTCAAACCAACCATTATTTGGTGATGCCAAGAAGCAAGTGAAGAATGAGAAGAGACTATTTTAAATTAAGATTGTTAAAATGTGTTTCTTCATTCAGCTGGCAATGAATACCAAAATATGTGTCTACACTCAAGAAGGATTTGTCTACATTAAAGATTAAATAGTTCCATAATTCTTTTCTTAACATAACTACGGACTTGGGAAATATTACTAATCTTTTTATTGGCTTTTTTAGTAAATCATTTCAATCATCCTTTGCTCTTTAGGAAGTTACCCTAATTTAATAGTGGGTAAAAAGCAATGTAGTATATACCATTCAAAATGCTTACAACTGCAGCCATGGCCTTTGTCAGTTTTCTGGAGGTGTGAGAGAGTCTTTCTTTATTAAAGAATCTGGTCCCCTTAAACACTTTCACATTCAAGTGAGTTATCAAAAACAGAAAAAAAAAATAAGGTTGGAGGCTTCTTAATATAAGGGGAATAACCTAATTTTGAATATAGACTTTTTTTCTCAGTGAAACTAAAATACAAATTAAGAAATTAATGTAATTATTTTTGTATGTAAAAATAACCCCTTAACACTACTTCCCACCTATTGCTTTAACCCAGAAAAGTCTTCCTGTGAATGTTGTTTTCCATAATAACACTAATATCCATCTGAAGGGGAAGAAGAACGACAACAACAAAAAAAACAATGTGAGTATTGCTCTTTGCAAGAAATCCGGAACAAAGTTTGAAAAACAAAGGATAATTTACACACAAACACACACAGCCTCAAAAACAGAAACAAATGCACAAAACATAATGACTACCTGCAATTAATCAATCAGATATTTTTAAAACATCCAGTGACATTCTAATGGTGGGAGCTTAAATATTATGTAAGAAGATCTATCACTTTACCTCAGCCACAAGAGAATACGGACTTTTCCACACGAGAAATATCACCTGTTCATTCACACTTATTACGTTTTTGTGGAAGTTGTGAAATTGCAAAAACTTGTGATACAGCGAAAAGTTTCCTTCAGTGTCCTTAGGAAACACCTCAGCTCTCCAGATAGGCCTCCAGCAAAAGAACTGCATTGGGGTGCTGTCTTGGGGGCCCACAGGGTTCCTGGCTTCAGAGCCAATGCCACCATTGCTAGGCAATTACTTATGCTGTGTCATGTCCCCTGATGGTACCCTTCGCCCTGTAGCCTTCAATCTTTCTGTCAGAAAATGAGCAAGGCTTTGAAATCAGAGCATCACGAGACTGCATTCTGAATCCACCTCTTACTGGGTACGCAGTCTGCAGAGGTGAGGAGTTTACACACTCTGACACCAAGTTTCCCGATCTAGGAAACTGGCTCATAATTCCCACCTTGTAAGGTTGTTCTAAGTGTTAAAAAACTACATATAAAGTCTCTGTTGTATTGTAGCTGCTCGATTGAACCTATTATTGTATCATTGTTGCTATAATATGTAAGAGTACATGAAGCCACATTTAATTCTTCTATTGGACAAATACTGTCATTTTAAACATTATATTAATGCATTTAAAAAAGTCAGTTGCTAAGAACTTATGGCCAAGTATGGCTATTAATATACTCAGAGGCCAGGTGCGCTTGCTCACGCCTGTAATCCCAGTACTTTGGGAGGCCGAGGTCGAGAGTTCGAGACCATCCTGGCCAACATGGTGAAACCCTGTCTCTACTAAAAATACAAAAATTAGCTGGGTGTGGTGGCACATGCCTGTAGTCCCAGCTACTCAGGAGGCTGAGGTAGGAGAATCCCTTGAACCTGGGAGGCAGAGGTTTCCGTGAGCCGAGATCATGCCACTGCACTCCAGCATGGACCACGAGGCTCTGTCTCAAATATGTATATATGTACACACATAGAAGAGCAGAGGTTCATTAGGTTCAGACACTAGATGGAAGGAGTCCAAAAGGACTAAACTGAAGGAGGTAAAGAAACTAGCTGAAAGGATTGTGAGCTCCTTCTATCATCTTAAGAATGATAAAATAATAACAACTAACAAATCTTTAATCATTTTACATGAGGCAGAATTCTAACTGCTTTGTGATATTAATTTATTTAATCATCCCAGCAATCTTATGTTGTGATTTATATTATTATACCTATTCTACAGCTGAAATAAAAATGAGGCACCAAGAAGTTCATTTATTCATGCATAATGGTGGAAATAACAGCAAGATTCCTATTCGCATGAAACTTACACCATATCTTGACATAAAGACAATAAACACAGAAGCAGCAACAAGAAAATACATATATATATAATGTCTGGAGGAGGTAAGTTTATGGAGGAGAAAGAAAGCAGAATGAGGACTCAGAGGGTGATGAGGCTGCCACAGCATCAAGGCTGGCCAATCAATGCTGCCCTACTACTAAGGCGAAACTTGAATAAAAGCCAGAATCATATGAGGGGACAAACTGGGCAGATGCCATAATGAAGAGCCTTGTGGGCAAAGAGAAGTGCACGTGCAGTGACCTCAAGGCGGCATCTGTCTGCAGAGGGCAAGAAGTTCATGTGGCTGGAGCAGAGTGAGTGAGAGTTTGTAGCAAAGACTGAGATCAGATGAGAAACAAAACAAAAGAAAACAAAACAAGAAGCCTCACCAGGCAGAGTCTTAAATTCGTTGAAGGACGGGGAATTTTATTTTGGATAAGATGATGAGCCATTGAAGGCTTTGGGGCAAAATAGAGACTGAAACCAACATTAAAATAATAACAGGTTGGGTATGACATTGTAATGGTGGGCACATGTTGTTATCCATTTGCTAAAACCTGTTGGATGTCCAGCACCAAGAGTGAACCTTAATCTAAACCTGGGCTCTGGGTGATAACGATGTATCAGTGACTGTAACCAATGGAGCACTTCGGCCTGAGATGTTGATTGTTGGGGAGGTTGTACACGTGGGGACAGGGAATATATGCGAACTCTCTGTTCTTTCTCTAGAAATTTTCTATAAACTTAAAACTACTTTAAATATAAAGTCTATTTAAAAGAATAATAACTGGAAGTCTTATAGACATTAAGCCATGGGGGAAAAATAGAATCAGAAAGACAATTTAAGAGATTATGATAATTGTCTAGGTGAGAAATAATGTTGTCTTCTATAAGATAACAGGTATGAAGGTTTTATGTAGTGTTAGATTCTGGACCTATTTTGAAAATAGAACTGATGGTATATATTTTTTAATAGGTTGAATGAATTGTACAAGAGAAAGTAAGGTGTTGGGACTGGCTTCAAGGTTGTTGGTCTGAGAGTCTTAAAGACTTGAGATGCCATTTACCAACAGAGGAGAATTGAGGAGAAGATCAGTTTTAGGGAGGTAGATGAAGAGTTTGGTTTTGAGCAAAAGTTGGAGACATGGCACACTTGAGAAGCAAAGGAAATTCCTGCAAGGTCACCTAGGTTTGTAAATAGCAAAGCTAAGACTAGGACCAGAGAACGTAAACAGAGAAACTGACTTTTACTGCAAGGTTTATTATGCCTTAGCCACCTTTCAGCAGCACTGAATATAAGTTTATATACATAAACACAACAAATGTTCAGCGGCTGGAGAGAAAAGACTTCATGAGACCAAGAATTGTATGTTGGTCTCATTGACTGATCTTTTCCTAATACCTAACATACAGTCTGGCGTGTATTCACAAAAATAAAAATATATATATTTTTAATTTAATTTTATTTTTATTTTTATTTGAGATGGAGTCTCCCTCTGTCACCCAGCCTGAAGTGCAGTGGCGCAATCTCGGCTCAC
This sequence comes from Macaca mulatta, assembly GCF_049350105.2. Taxonomy (NCBI): domain Eukaryota; kingdom Metazoa; phylum Chordata; class Mammalia; order Primates; family Cercopithecidae; genus Macaca; species Macaca mulatta. The sequence continues at coordinate 100,291,371 of NC_133422.1, read as the reverse complement.
TGCAAGCTCTGCCTCCCGAGTTCAAAATAAAAATATATTTTAAAAATTCTTTAATTCATAGATTTTTTTAAAAACCTGAAATAGAACTCTGTCAGATGTGAAAAGTTGAGCAAGGTGCTAGAACAGATACAGTAAATTTTATTTTATATTGGAGAGTTCAGACAAGTAACTAATAGCCTTTTTGTGTGATTAACTCAGAAATCTGAGAATATACTTCTTATTCAAGATAATTAAGACTTTAGTCAAGAACAACACAAAGCAAATTGTACATTTTTTCAATAAGTTAAAATTCTGGGTGAGTTATGAAGGATTAATAATTTGTTAGAGGAAAAAACAACAAGTTTATGAAAGAAGAAAAATGTCTCAGAAATAAGTTTATGCTCGTAACTATACAATAAATATTCAAACTGAGAAAAATTTTTTCCAACAAAGATAATTTTTTTTCAACAAAGATAATGAAAAGTTACTGTTTTGTTACGAATACAGCAAATACAGCTAGATAAACTGATAATGTACTAGGAAAGATATAGAATGCAAATCAATAAACTCAAAATAATAGTTGTCTAATGCCCTATCTGCTGGTGCTGGGCAGGTTGGCCTAGCTGGAAGGAGTTTCCCAGGTAAACTCCAGCTGTGTAGCATGTGAAACCCTAAAAAGACTTTGCAGATAACATACCACAGTCTGGCAAAAGTGCTTTCAGTCTCTGGAAAGGCAGAACTCCCCAAGACTCAACTGCTGGATCATGAGCCATGAAATTGCTATCCAGAAAAATAACTGCAAGAAACCGTTCAGCTGGACATAGGAACAAGACACTAGCAAAGACCATTTTCCACACCTAGGCTTCTACAACAGGGCATTGTGTTGTGTGAAGGGTCCAGATTCAATTAATGGCACAGAGGAGAAATAGGCATAATTCAGAAACAGGATGTAATTGACAAATCATTATGAATAAATGCTTAATGGCACTAATAACAAAAGGAAAACCAACTAGAATCTCATTCATCATCCATTCATTCATTCCAGACATGACTTTTGAATATCTTTTATGTGCACATACTGGGAATACAGCAATGAATAAAATCAACAGACACCTCTACCATCGTAAAGCCCATGTTATTATAGGATACAATAAAAATTACACAAGCAAATAATATATTATTTGATGTTAGATGGTATGAAATGCAAGAGAGGAAAAGGGAACAGGGCAGGTGTGCGGGGAAGGGCCGTTACACCTGTGAATGGCAGGTGTAGCAGTTCTAAGTAGGATGAAAGGAGAAGGCTTCCAGGAGAAGATGACATATGTTGAAAGACCTGAAACTGTTTTGTTGTATAATGTTGCTGAAACACACAATGGACTCTGAGCTTAGAATCTGACTGTGTTGGGGTAGGCACCTCATTGCATACTGTGTTATAATTTCCTTATTTGCACCTCAGGGATAACCCCTTCAGTTGTTGAGAATTTAAGTAAGAATTCAATATCGTGTCACAGGCAACAAGCAAGAAAGTTTAGTTTTCTTGTTTTTTGTTAGAAAACGATTGCAGATTTTTTTAAGGATAATATTTAATGCTAATAAGCACAGAGCAATATCTTGGTAAAGATAGGACACAATTAATACAATGAAGGGAAAATTTGTGCTAGGTAGGATGTTTTCAGATCCATGCAACTGAAATTCCAACTAAACAATGAAGAACTTTATACATTCATGACAGGAAACCTGGAGTTAGGGTGGCCATCAGGGCTGGTTTATATGGAGGTCAAGGTGCACGAAGGCCTGGAGTTCTCTCAATGGCTTCTCTTTTCTATCCTTAGTGTTGATCTTTCTGAAGACCTGGAGCAGAAGGGTGACCTTGTATGGAGGAAAGACACTATTTAGGGCTATGCTCATCAACACAATGGCCACTAGCTATGAGGCTATTTACATGCAAATTAAACAAAACCAAATAAAATTCAAAGTTCAATCTATATATTGCTGAGTGATAAAATTATAATTATTTTTTGTCTTACTTTTTTTTTACATAGATACATACATTTATTTATTTATTTATTATTATTATACTTTAAGTTCTAGGGTACATGTGCATAATGTGCAGGTTTGTTACATATGTATACTTGTGCCATGTTGGTGTGCTGCACCCATCAACTCGTCAGCACCCATCAACTTGTCATTTACATCAGGTATAACTCCCAATGCAATCCCTCCCCCCTCCCCCCTCCCCATGATAGGCCCCGGTGTGTGATGTTCCCCTTCGCGAGTCCAAGTGATCTCATTGTTCAGTTCCCACCTATGAGTGAGAACATGCGGTGTTTGGTTTTGTGTTCTTGTGATAGTTTGCTAAGAATGATGGTTTCCAGCTGCATCCATGTCCCTACAAAGGACACAAACTCATCCTTTTTTATGGCTGCATAGTATTCCATGGTGTATATGTGCCACATTTTCTTAATCCAGTCTGTCACTGATGGACATTTGGGTTGATTCCAAGTCTTTGCTATTGTGAATAGTGCTGCAATAAACATACGTGTGCATGTGTCTTTAGAGCAGCATGATTTAAAATAATCCTTTGGGTATATACCCAGTAATGGGATGGCTGGGTCATATGGTACATCTAGTTCTAGATCCTTGAGGAATCGCCATACTGTTTTCCATAATGGTTGAACTAGTTTACAGTCCCACCAACAGTGTAAAAGTGTTCCTATTTCTCCACATCCTCTCCAGCACCTGTTGTTTCCTGACTTTTTAATGATCGCCATTCTAACCGGTGTGAGATGGTATCTCATTGTGGTTTTGATTTGCATTTCTCTGATGGCCAGTGATGATGAGCATTTTTTCATGTGTCTGTTGGCTGTATGAATGTCTTCTTTTGAGAAATGACTGTTCATATCCTTTGCCCACTTTTCGATGGGGTTGTTTGTTTTTTTCTTGTAAATTTGTTTGAGTTCTTTGTAGGTTCTGGATATTAGCCCTTTGTCAGATGAGTAGATTGCAAAACTTTTCTCCCATTCTGTAGGTTGCCTGTTCACTCTGATGGTAGTTTCTTTTGCTGTGCAGAAGCTCTTTAGTTTAATGAGATCCCATTTGTCAATTTTGGCTTTTGCTGCCGTTGCTTTTGGTGTTTTAGACATGAAGTCTTTGCCCATGCCTATGTCCTGAATGGTACTACGTAGGTTTTCCTCTAGGGTTTTTATGGTATTAGGTCTAACATTTAAGTCTCTAAGCCCGCATCTCCAAGACAATCCTAAGTCAAAAGAACAAAGCTGGAGGCATCACACTACCTGACTTCAAGCTATACTACAAGGCTACAGTAACCAAAACAGCATGGTACTGGTACCAAAACAGAGATATAGACCAATGGAACAGAACAGAGTCCTCAGAAATAATACCACACATCTACAGCTATCTGATCTTTGACAAACCTGAGAGAAACAAGAAATGGGGAAAGGATTCCCTATTTAATAAATGGTGCTGGGAAAATTGGCTAGCCATAAGTAGAAAGCTGAAACTGGATCCTTTCCTTACTCCTTATACGAAAATTAATTCAAGATGAATTAGAGATTTTGTCTTACTTTTATTTTCTGGTTTTTTTTTTCTGATTTAAACTGTATTCTCTGAAAAATAACCATTAAAAAATACACACCCACATAACACACACAATACACACAGACATCATTAAAATAAATATATTCTCAACTAGTATAATATGGAAGGATTCTTCTTAATTAATATGTGAAGAAAGAATATTACATGTTGAATATTATTACAACAGAGAAAAATATAGTCACAATAAGATTGGAAATAACTTTTAGATATTTTAACAGTGAAACTTTGTTAGCAGTAAAATTATTAGTGATAATTCTTCCTACCTTTCCTCATTTTGTTAAATGTATATTATTGCTATGCTAGAACATTTTAAAAAATATTTAAAAAGGAACAAGTGTGTAATTTAGGAATACTGCCTTTTACAATTCTGGGCTCATATGCAACTGTTTCACAATTAGCCTTGTCAATTCCTCTGGCATAAAAAATAACAAACAAGGCCCATATTTCCTTCAATATTGAACCAACAATGTCAATTTTTTTGTATCTTGCATATTACAATGGTAGACTATTTGATAACTAAAGGCTTAATATCTTACAAAACTTACCCTTTTTGAATAGATTTGTGTTTTAGCAAGGAACAAAGTTACATATAAATTTGAGGTTTTGAAAGTGAGCTTCGTAGAAGCCTAGGGCTTGCTGGAAGGTCCCTGTGTGTCCTTACGAGGGGATCAGTCAGGCCAGCTGGAGAGGGGAGGAAAGGGCTTTGAGCCTCCAACCACCCACTTTCCACCGAGCAGCTGGACTTTCCTCTGCTATCTTCTACATTTGTTTGCTGTGTAATTTTCCATTTAGGAAAAAGCTGTATCTCAATATGTAGAAAGTCAGTGTTTTAAATGATGGAATGACTATCCAGCGATCAGATTTCTATCTTGCAGAGTAACTGCTGAGAGGAATTTGAGGGAATGCTGTGGTTCTTTACATCTGGACTGGTCTGCAGCCTGCTCCTCTGTTTGTTTGTGTACAAGTCACACCTCCTCCCCTAGTTACTGGGTGCACTAGTGACTGTCACAAGGCAGTCTCCCTGGTGGCAGTCTGCCAGCTCCCTCCCAGAAGCAGGTGTAGACCATTTCCTCACATTTTGAGCTCTGCTCTGTATCCACAGCTCTAAGAAACTGAAAAAATGGAAGCCTGATGGCAGAGCTCAAAATGTGAGGAAACGGTCTACACCTGATTCTGGGCTCTTTTTAAATTAACACATGCAGTGTTCAGCATCGCAAGCATTAAGGGCTGCACAAAAAAAAGACTAAGGCGGCCGGGAGTGGTGGCTCATGCCTGTAATCCCAACGCTTTGGGAGGCCTAGGTGGGCGGATCACTTGGGGTCAGGAGTTTGAGACCAGCCTGGCCAACATAGTGAAAAACCATCCCTACTAAAAATACAAAAATTAGCTGGGCATGGTGGCATACACCTGTAATCCCAGCTATTTGGGAGGCTTACACAAGAGAATTACTTGAACCTGAGAGGCAGAGGTTACACTGAGTGGAGATCACACCACTGCACTCCAGCCTGGGAGACACAGCGAGACTGTCTCAAAGAACAAAACAAACAAACAAACAAACAAAAAGGCTTAGGCATGCCTCTCACAATGTCAAAGCTTACATTTCACTCAGAGTAAAGGTGAAGCATGTAGGCAGCATAAAATAAAGGGCTAGTGTTAAGATGTTTTAAATAAATGAAACAGAAATCCAAACCTAACTAATAAGGAACTTTTTATAAACACTTAACAAGGTTAGAGTAACCATCTGGGCTGGTTTGTTTAGAGGTTCAATGATGCACCAAGGATGTGGGATTTTTCCATTGCTCCTATGCAGTCTTTATTTTTGGTTTCTTCTGCCTGCTTGTAACACAACAGTGACCTTATATCCAAGCATGATGCTATCTAGAAATATGCTCTTCAGAGTCATCATCACTAGCCACACATGGCTATTTACATTAAATTAATCAAAATTAACAAAATCAAAGTTCAGGTATCCAGTGGAATTAGTCACATTTTAAAGCTAAACAACCACATGTAGCTAGTGGCCATCATATTGGACTGCACAGATGTAGAGGATTTACATATTTTCAAGGAGCTCTGTTGAACAGCAGTGGATTTTGGCAAAAAAGGAAAATTACGTTCCTATGGTTCTTTCTTAAGAACCAGGACATTTCTCAGAAGCTTCTGAGAAGACCTATCTTTATGCTTCTTTTACCATTAATTCTCATGTCCATTCTGGAGCAAAACCTTAACAAGACAAGGGATTATAGCAGGACCTGCTAATTTACCACAGACATAGGGGTAGAGCTGATATCCCCCTAGTTACATAGCTGCAATGGTATGACTGTGTTTCAATAACACTTTATTTATATAACCAGGTAGTGGGCCAGATCTGACCCTCTGTGCATAGTTCATGGACCCCTGTTTTAATTCACGAGTCTAAAATCAATAGTCAGAGCCATTGGTTTATATTTTAAAAATCAATAAAAATGTTCTTCTCATGCTCCCATCTTGCTATGCATATTCATTCAGAGTTCTAGGCTATGGTTTTCAATTTTAAAAGCTGAGTTGGGTAGATTTGAAACTCAAAGCATAAACATTTGTCAAATCATTCACAGGGTCTGGAAAGGGTATTCTGAAAGTTAATTCTTAATGATGAAAAATAGCATAGATAAGCATGATTTGAAAAGATAAACAGAGAATATAAGTTATTTTAACCACTATACTTCTAAATAATATTAAGAAGAGCTACATAAAATTGCTATCCTTTAAAGAAATATTGGCAGTGTGCTACAATGCCACCTATTACAAATAGTTATATATCGACAATTTATATTATAGTTCCTGTATGTGAGTACCTAGACCAATGCTGACTTCTAAGATTGGTCAACTGATTTCTGACTATGCCCACACTCATGCGTAGGTGTGTCCATGATTTTACCGCATCCAAGAACTTCAGAGCTGGCCAATATCCCCAAATCCCTAAGAGAAATCAAGATTGTCTTATAGAAAAACAAGCACTCTCCACATGTTCAGCTTCTCTAGCTCTTTTTTTTTTTTTTTTTTTTTTTGGTTTGTTTTTATAGGAATGTGTATTTGTGGAAGAACTTCACAGGTATGAGGCAAGCAAAAGCTTTCTTCATTTAGGGAGGGTGATGAAAGAACTATGCAGAGAGGCAGCCGCACAGTGGCAGGAGGTGGGAAGAGGGTGCATTCAGACATTCTCTGCAAATTTTGCAGGCAAAGGAACTATTCCTTTTTTTAGAATGTTCTAAATATATAAGCAAAAAAGAATTGTGAAGCATGTATGCATCACATAACATTGCAAATCATGACATAATATAATATAATGCAGTCATCTTTTTTTTGTGGAGCAGAATGTGTATGCCATGTTGCTTTTCCAGAATATTTATAGATTTCCTGAGAGTGACTAATTGTTCTCCAAAATTATATTTTTAGTTGCCTTCTCTGTATCCACAGCTCTAAGAAACTGAACAAATGGAAGCCTGTTGGCACAAGTATCAATGAACTCCCATCTGTTGTTAGTGGTTTCATTACAAAAACGTGTGTATCTCTAGAAGAAATTTTTTAGAAAGAAGCCATTTCAGCTCCATGTCAATCGATAGCTTTACAAGTAACCCGTCATAGTTGATTTTATATGAGCTCAGCCCTTTCAGGAAAAAGAAATCATTCCATGAAGTAATCTTACAAAAACTCTGCTAGGATATTATATGTATGAGAAGACTCTAAGAACACAAGCCCATGAACTGAAGCTAATGAATTATCTATGGATTTCAGTTCAGATTTCCTAGGTTTACTTGAGAAGATGAATATATTCCGAGAAATAAATGCCATTGCTATTTTTTTGTCTGCTAGCAAATGGCATTATCAATAGATTTGACTTTATAAGATGTACACATTGCTTTACCTAGGGTAGTTGAGGAAATATTAATCATCAGAAATAATGTAAATTCCAGTCATGTATTTATGAAATATATTGATGTTGCCAGTCTCTACTTATTATAATGTGCTATGAAGTCTAGACAGAGTAATCACACATTCTTTGTAAAGGCATGGATTGCAAAAATCATTGAATTTGCTGTAATGCTAATCCCTGGGTCTCATTCATTAATTTTTTACAGTTGATTTTACATTCCTATGAAGAAAAAATAATTAATAACACTTTTCCACCCTTCTAATTTAACTAGAATCTTGCATTTAGAAAACCAAGTAACATTTAATTTGACCATTGAGCTATGTTTTCATTTGCCCATTTCTCAATTCCAATTTTAAATGCAAATGTTAACAATTTCAAATATTTCCTCTCTAAGAACATCTCATAGTGATGCAGCTTGTGTCACTATAAAAACATCAATTTCCAAAATTCTCATTCATTGCAGATCTTCATCTAGTTGCTGACTAAAAACAGTATCTCTAACCCCGAAGTTTTATTGTCCATTAGCTTAAGTCCAACCTGATTTTTTAAAATGTAAAAGCCATTACTAAAAATATTAAACCTATAGAAAAACAGAGCTAACACAGGACAAATCTAAGAGGGCTGACTGACAGAGAATGAGGAATCTATTAAATCTTCAAAGATCTAGTGTTCTGCAGCCCCCAACCTCCTTTGCTCTAGGCAATCCCAAATATCCAGCATTAATCATGCATTCGTTCCTCTTGCCCCAGCTTCCTCTCCCATACCTCCTAAAATGCAGCGTAACATTTATCGCCATCCCTGGAACTGATTTGGTGCACACTACCACTCAACAGAAGAGTTTATATTTAAATTATGGACTCTCCAATAGTTTAAACATGTTTATTTTCCTCTTGCCTTGCTCTTGGTCTTGTCCACAGGAAATTTATTTTTGCCGGACAGCCATCCGTTTATAAAAAGGTGCTTTGTACAAACTTAACTTTATCTTCTTTGCTGATGGTCTCATTTTCTTTGCGGTCTATTTGTCAGTACTGATATTTTTCTGTGTGATAAGAAGGTTATCTACCAAATGGCAGTAGACTTACTGCCAGTAGTGGCAGCTGTTCAATTTTATACGATCTTCTGAATCATAACTTTCCTAGGGAAAAGACACAGTGTATGTGCATTAAATGTGATTATTTTAAAATTTGCTTATTCACATATACAATCAGAAATATAGCTTTCCATCTTTGGGGCAGAAGAATAACTCTCCATAAAAAGAGTCCTTGCATTTTTCTGATGACGTTCACTCCAGGCAGCCTAACAGCTTTCAATTCTGTCTCCACCACTTCTCTAGCATTTGACTTTGGGCAGGATACTCAATTTCTATGTCTTCACTTTGCTCATCCCCAAAGTGAAGATATAAATATTACCATCTTTGGTAGTATTGTTTGCAGGATTGAGTGAGTTAATATGTGTGAAGCTCTCAGTTGGTGCCTGGCAGGTAGAAGGCACTCCGTGAGCGTTGGCCATTCTTATTATTGCAGGAATAACTTTGTCTCAATGGCAATCAAAACATCATCTTGGGTTTTGTCTGTGTGACTGATGGACTGATGTTTTCATCACATCAACCATTATTTAGGATAGCATAATCTCAGTTGTTGAGAGATGTTATTAAGGAAGTTCAGTAACATTCAAGAAAGTCTCAGCAACACTATTCAATAATATTGCAGAACCATATCACCTTTTGCAGTCAATTGAAATAACCAGGAAACTGTAAACAACCACACTTTTTCCAGAGTTGCTTTCCTGATGGGGCATGCAGAACAGTACAATTGGTACAATGTACGTTAGGTGTGGGCTCTTCTCAATGTTAAGTGTAAATATAAATATAGGAATGTGAAAACTGTAAAGGCTATTTTAACTGTATGTGTGTGTGTTATGAAGGTATTCTGGCAAAAATTGAAAACATTTCTCTTATTCCATCAGATGCAGAAACAAAGGAAGCAGTTCTAAAAGTAGTATGGGCTGCATCATGTTTTGAGATATAGAAGTCCGACAGGTACCTAGTAACATGTTAAGGCCAGGAACAGGGGAGCTGTTAATGACTCCTCTCTTTCCCTCCACCACGTCACCCAGCTGTGCTCCTACTTACTGCCCATTCAGCCCTGTTGGCTGCAGACTCTAAGTGTCTCTTAAATCTGTCCCCATTGGTTATTCTCAACCATCTTGAGCTTGGAGGACTGCAGTAGTCTCCTCAATGGTGTCCAAATTCGATCTTCTCACCTAAAACCATAACCTGAGAAATCTTTTAAAATCTGTATTTGGGGCATGGTCCTTAGAGACTTAAGCCTTAAACGGCTTCGTATTGCCCACCCAATGAAGTCTCCAATCTTCAGCTTGACTGTGGGGCCCTGAGTAACTGAGCCGTGCCTCCTGGACAGAGTGAGTCCCTCTTTGCTCTGCTCACTCAGTCGCGTTGGTCTTCCTGTCCTGGAGTGTGGCTCACTCTCCACACCATCAACTGTTCAATTGCTGCCTGCCCTTCAAATCTCAGCATCAACACCGTCCTTTGATACAGGCCTTTTCTTGCTGCACTGGCACCTCCTCCATAAACACCTGCCATTTCTAATCACACAAACCTGTGCTTCACTTTTTGAAGTGTTCACCCTATGTGGGATACTTGTTGACATTTTCTCCATTTGAATATGAGCTCCACAGGGGCAGGCGCCACATTTGTCTTGCGGCAGATGTTAGCCTCTGATTGGGCAGAATATCTGACATATAATTTTCAATGCTCGTTGAATATATCAATAAATTTAGGGAATGCCTAGATAATTTCTTAATACCCAATTACTATATTTTGAGATGGCTTGCTGAACTGGTTTAAATTTGGATCTGAATAATGCCAGACCTACTTAATTAAATGAAATTTTAAATAATTCAATGAAGGTATTTGACCATGAAATGGAAATATAATGGAGTTGTTAAAAATATCATCACCATAGTTAGAATGCTGTGTTCAAATACTGCCTGTGCAACTTAGATGTGTCCCCAGGCTGATTATTGACCTCTAGTTCCTCTACTTCCTTAGCTGTCAAATTCTTGTAAGAATTAAATACACGAAAATATCTAAAGCATTTACAAGCATAATAAGCCTAATAGTTCAACACATTCATCTAAAAGGAAAAGTCTCTTCTCTTCTTCCATCAATTGGATGCCTGTCTTTCATATTTTCAAGCTAAAACATTAGATAATATAAAATTATAAAATTGCACAAAGGAAAAACTCTGAAAAATTTTTCCATGACCTTTCCTTTGACCAAATATCCAGATTGGTCTGGTCTGGACAATTTAGATGTTTGGAGTCTATGACAACATAGCACACATGCACTCCTCCTGGTCAGATGGATGGAACAAATCAACCTTGGTATCATCATCCAGAGTATTTGCTCATCCCAGGTTTTCTCCTTTCACTCACTGAGCTGAGTATAGACAGTCTTTCAGACACCTTCAGATTGTCCATGCCAGGAAATTTCCTACCCGCACAGCAGTGGGTGGCCCACTGAAGGGAGAAACCCAGCCTTCTGTCAGGATTCTTGATAAGCTGCCATTATGTGAGCACAGGGTTTTCCTTTTGTCCTGACAAAAATGTCTGTATACATCAAATAGGATAATTTCCTATTCTACCACCTTAAGAATTCAAAATAATCTTTCGTGGAAAAGCATCAGGAGCTTAACAGAAATCACACTGAGTTACTGTTTCTGGTTTTTCTAAATAACAAAGCCTTATTAGGTTCCTAAGTATGATTCAACAATTAAATCAAATGAAATTACTAATTTCCACCCCCGTCTTTCACTCACCCCAGACTGCTTTATAGAGGATGTAATCCATTGCGAGCTACTAAAGGAAGGACGCGTCTTCCAAAGTATATTCACTCTTAAAAAATGATCAGGTTGATTTGGATAAATATCTTTGAAGTCTTTATATTTTAAAGAAGTTTTATTTAAAGTACAAGATTATAATTGGTCCTATCTGTCAAACTGAAAAAAGATCTTTTTGCCATCAATAATCCACTTTAGATATATAGTGATGCAAAAATATTTCATTTTTTAAATTGATTGCATATTAGCACATTTTGGCCAATGAGTTATTTTTCTTTTTATTTCCAAAGATGCAATAAGGTAAGAGAAAAAAGCTTTTAAACAGGCTTTTAAACAGCCAGAAATGACATGATTTATTTGCATGAATTGCACATATGGCTGAAGTTCTTCCTGTGTCATATTTTCAATACATTAAAATACTTTCTACATTATGATGTTTTATAAAATTATTCTCAGCAACTCTGGGGAATATAGCTATTATATCCTTAGGAAGATGAAATGATCCTCATTCTTCTGGGAGTTTAGTGTTATTAAAGAGGTTTATAAGCAGTAGATATGGAAGTTAAATTTATTTTCCTTAGTTTTCTTTTGTGTTTGTAATTAAGCATCATAAAAATGCACAAAAGAGCAGACACAGAAAGTAATAAATGTAATAATATTGTATAACTTCACTGTACTTCAAATGTATATTGACCCATTTTGCCTTCAGAGTAAATGAACTTGGGAAATCATTTTATATATATATATTAGATCCATATATCTAATATATTTTATATATATATATTAGATCCATAAATATATATGTACTTTTAGGACTGCTATATCAGAGGCAAATGAAGGGTTTGCTATTTCCCTGAATTTCCACTACACACATTTTAAAAGCAAAGTGGGTTTACTAGTGGTGACATTTTAAAACAGGAACATTTGGATGATTTGAAGTGAACTAATTCTGAGACTCAGTCATTACCATGGCAACACCAGGGTTCAGAAGTCTTCACATGGAGGCAATCATTGGGTACTCTCACGTAAAACACAGATGATTTAGTCCTGCTTTTGTCAGAAAGGTTAAATGGATTCTTTTAATAAACTGGAAAAATGTGCCAATACGTCCAATATCCATGAAAGTAGATAGCACTAACGGTTCATCAAGCCTAAGTCTTCCCACCAAAAGGGTTCGACTTCCTTCAAAACGTGTGGGAGAGTCATTTCCCCCCATTTCTGAGATGGTATGTTGTTAGCCTTCCAAAAAGCGAAGGACACTAATTGATTCCTTTATTCAATTTTACAAATCATTCCTTGTGTATAACTTTTGCTAACAAAGTGAAATAAATTTCCTGCCTATCCATCCAAAATATTTCTGTATCACAAAGGTTAAGGAAGGGATAAGCATAAATGTTCCACTCTCCCCCTTGGTGGAGGAGGGTGAAGTGAGAAAAACAAAACAAAACAGAGCAGAGACTAAGATGCTTTGAGAAGGCTCTCACGACATTTTCTTGACGGAGGGTCATCACAGACAATGCCTTGTCCACTTATTTATTTGGACACTTAAGGAGAATAAAATAAACTCTTGGTATCTTTCCCTGTTTTTAGGGTTAATTAGATTTTCTGTAACAACATACAAATATATGCAAGTCACAGTCATCAAAGGTGACACCCGTTGGTGGTGGCGGGATGGAACAGACTTTAAGTATAAAGCTGTGTGTAGACTGCTCTTGACCATGTAGTATTTCCAGAAGACCTTATCCAGTAAGAAGCTTTGCATAATTCTGTAACTGTGTGTTTAGAGCTTCCCGAGGAACAGCCACAGATTGAGAGGCTCCGGGACATGAGCACAGCCATAGCTTCCAGTCTTTTGTATGTGTGTTATCTACAGGGTGGTCTTTATTCCAAGTGAATCATTTCCATCCTGTATACCAGTACATGTGCTGAGCACACTTTCATAGACCAAAAATAGAAGTGATGATTAACAAAATTCCTCCATAGGATTTACAGAGGATTGGGAAGAGAATTAGAAAGGAGATTGAGTTCACCCCATGTGCATTTGAGAGGGTTCAAGACTTGCCTTCCTCCAATTTACAGACATCCACTGAGAAACCACTGAGCACAAGTACAAGGCAGTTGCAGAAAAATCAGATAATGTCTGAATCCCCATATAGTAGGAAGGATGGTCATGCCATTTATGTATAGGCAAATAGTTCATTTTCAATATAAGAAGTGTTTAAAACAAAGTCTTCTAGGACCAAACAATACTATGAGTTTTGGGAGTCAGGGAAGAAAAAATACTTTTTGTTTATTGACCTCTCTTAATGTAGTGAAACACAACTATCAAATCTTAACAAGAAATGGAACACGGCCTTGTTACTATTTTTTCCACATCATGATATGGTTTCTGTGAGCCGGGAGCCCACGGATTCCTTATGGGGGCTAATCAGGTGTCAGCTGGGCTGTGTTCTCAGCTCTGCAAGAATCCACTTTCAATCTCATTCAGGTTTGGGGCAGAATCAGCTTGCAGCTGCATGACTCAGAGCCTCAGCTGTTGCTGTTTGTTGACGAGATACGGGCCTTGGCGTGGGGATGCTCCCAACATGGCTGCTCACGTCATGAGGCCAGCGAGGAGGGTCTCTCTTCCGCCTACCAAGATGGAGCGGTACACAGTACAACGCAAAGCCTCATCACTGGAGCGACTTCCCTGAAGAAGGAGGAAGTCAGCGGTCACGCTTGCGTCCAAGAGGAAAGCACGTAAGCACGAAGGCCCCCAGGCTTCTATTCACCACACGATCTACGATCCCATTTTACAGAAACAGTGTCTGAAATGATGGCTTGCCAGAATTCCCATGGTGGAAGACAAACCCATCTTTAAACACTGGCTCTGGGTCTCTCTCGACCACTGCTCCTCCAGTGCAGGGCGTAGAAGACAACCTTGAGTCATGACTCATGGAAAATGGTTAATGTCCTCCCAGATTCCTGAACAATTAATTCTTCACTTTCCAGAGTTCTTCCAAATATAGATTATTGGTGCTGCACTAGCAGTGTCCTGGAAACACTCAGCTTTTCAGTTCAGCTTTCTTTTTCCTGTAATGAACTTGGTTATATACGGCTAAGTTTTAGATAGAATTTTCAGTTCAGCTTTCTTTTTCTTGTACTGAACTTGTTTATATAGTGCTAAATTTTATATAGAATTAAAGCCAAAAAACTGGAACTCCTCATAGCTAAGACCAAAGGATATTAGTGTAAAGAGAGTGGAAATGGGATTGACCAAGTGGTATAAATTTTTTCAAATTTTGGCTTCCAACATCCTAATTTTATTTTAAATGGAATTGTTGGCATATTCCCAGTGTATCAAATAAGTAAAAGTGATTTCTGATTCATTCATTCACTTAACATATTCATTGAGGGACAGTTCTGACAGGCACATCTAGGAAGCTAAGCTTGGACGTGATAAGGTTGCTGGCCCTCAAGATGTTTCTGTTCTACTGGGGAGATAGGTAATAGCCAGCATATAATGTGATTGTGTGTGTATGTGTGTGTGTATGTGTGTATGTGTGTGTGACTTTAGGAAGTAGAAGTTGTCAGAAGAAAAATAAAACAAGATAAGTAGATAGAGAGTTCCCTGACGGAAGGTAACCCTCTAATTAAAAAGCCAACTAAAGACGTTCCTCTTAAAAAATAGCATTTGAGCAGAGAGCTGGATGAAGTAGTGACAGAATGAGCTGCGTGTTGTTCTGGGGCAGGTATGTTTCAATAGAGGCAAATGCAGGCATTATCACCATGAGAGAGCAGACTGAAGTGCAACAGTAGGTATAGACAACTCTTTTAAAGTGTGTTGTGAAATTGTAGGAGAGGGTTTATAATCAGGGAAGGTTTTGTTGATGTTATAGTTCTTACGATGAAAGGTATTACAACATATTTATGAGGATATAAAAATCATACCAAAGAGAAATAATACTTGATGAATTAGTGGAGTAAGTCAAAATGTCAAATGCAAAGGCCTTGAATAGGCACAAGAAGATGAAAGCCATTTCTCATACAGTATTGGATAGGAAGATAGGTTCAAACACAAGGAGCTTGGCAGCCTTGATGGAAGGTAATTCCCTAGATTTCTCCTGAATGCTTCCACTTTCTCAGTCAAATGAGAACCTAAGCCATCAGCTGAGAGTGAGAGAAAGAAAAGATGATAGAGACTGGAGAAGAGAGACAGAGTTGAGAAATTTATTGTTTGTTAGTGAGAGAAAGACCAAATTAAAGGTAAGATTGCTGGACAGAGCCAAAGGTGCACTTCTATTTGTCCAACCAGAAATCTCAAAGGTAATTTGTCAGAATGATTGAGTATTTTCTTGTAGCCATATTTACCTGCTCTGGTCTAGCCAAGGTGGTGTTTGGCCAAGCTCATCCACTAGAGAGAGAGAAGGGTCAAGGCAACTGTGAGTATAGCCATAGGTGAGATTAGTGTGGGAAGGGGCCACTGGCAGAGGTGGGGGCACTACGAACGAGGGAAGGACAGGGAGTGAGAAATGCTGAAGGCCTTGAAGAATCGTGGAAGAGGCATCTAGGACGAGTTGCAGAGGCCAGTGGGGAGCCTTCTCATCTGGTCTCTCCCCTTTCCTGGGCTGTCCACTCTGAATGGCCCTATGCACAACACCTGTGACTCTCGATAGGGAAGAGGCTATTGTCAGTATCTATTTTAACTGGGTGATAATAGTAGTAAAATAGTTGATAACAGGGTGTCTTGTCGCCAGTGAATTAAAAAAAAAATGATAGAACCATCAGAAATCTGTTTTAAAAACAACAGGTAGAAACAGAAAAAAATGTGCTTGTATCACAGGAATACCACACTCACCCTCAATGCCCGTTTTCTATCATACCAAACACATACTAGAGACCACCTGTCCAAGGCAGCATAGACCAGTTACACTTTAGCAGAAATCTGAGGTCATTTTACACATTGAATCAAACCCTGTTACCGTTGTGATGTACAAGACACACACGCAAATGCCAAACTACAGAGGCGAAAGAAGAGGTGAAATCTCAAAATCTGAGGATCTGACTGAAGAACTAGCTAGCCTTGAGAATAAACCTTTGAGTAAATGGAATGTTGATACATAACATATGAGTCTGAAATTCAAGCGAACAGGTGGGGATGGAAACATACATTTCAGAATGTAAATATGAAAGTCATTGAAAGCTACAAGACAGAATGGAATTAGCATTAGAATGAGTGCAGGCAGAAACAAGAAGAGGCTCAAGAACTGAGCCTTTGGTGGCCCCATGTTATAAGGATAAAGACAAAAAGAGGGAAATAAACTGAGAGGGATCAGCCAGAAAGTATGAGGACAATCCAGGAAAGCTGGTGTCTTGAGTAGCAAGTGAAAAATGTATTGGAAGGAGAAAGAAATGGGGTTGGTATTCTATTCTTCTTCCTCGTTGCTACCTCCAGACCATTCATCTTCCATAAAAACTTGCATCTATGTACAATACTTCTACAGCACAGAAAGATGAGACATGGATGTGGATTTCGATTTTAGGTGTTAGAAATGTAGGGGTTGTTGAGTGCATTCATAGTAATAGATTTGATCCCAGAGTAGAGGTTGATTTTATTAGAATAAATCTAAAAGAAGAGTTGCAGGGAAAAAAACAAGTACAAGTAACTATTTCTTGGGAAGTATTCTGTTTGAGAATGAGGGAGGACATCAGCTGGAGAAGGATGTGGGTTAACATTATTTTTTCAAGATGAAAGAAACAAGAGCATGTTTATACACTGAAGGGAATGACTTATTAGTGAAGAAAAATGTGTGAATGCAGAGGAAAATGGGAAACTTAATTGAATGATATTCGTAAGTGATTGAATAAGACAGTCTAATGCACTTTACGGGCTGGGCCCCAGGGAGGAGCATGGCCGAGCCACCCACAGCAAAAGAAGAGAAGACGGAATGCACAGACCCATATTCGGTCTGCTGAGGGAGCCTGTAGGAATTTTCTGACTGGCTTCTATTTTCTATCTAAATCAAAAATCAAGAAACCAGTTTGGTGTGAGAATGGAGGAGGAGGTGTTGGAAGTTTGAGGAGAGGAAAGGTGTGAAAGAGAAATGTAAAAGAGGAGAGTGAACAGGAAATATGAGTGTAGTTGCCAGGAGGTATTAGGAGCCCTTTTGGGGTTAGTGATCATGAACTTAAAGTTGGACCTGCCAGCATGGATGTGCGTATTTCTCCAGCCCTGATTAGTTCCATAAAAGGTTGTACAAATGTAGGTATGGAAGAGGCAGAAAGTTGGTTATACTCAGCCCGTAATGTATTTTTTTTCCAAGCAACCATGATGAAGCGAGGGGAGGATATACATTTGGGGTATACACCAGGTAGTAACTGTGCCTAGGGGCCATGGAAATTATTCTGCATGAAGGGAAAAGTGAATTGGCAAAAGAGAGAGTGGGTTCCTGTAAGGTCAAAGGGTTCTAGAGGGAGTGAACTAGGAAGATGGTGTTTAGAGACAAGGATACCTGGTCCTTGGTCATGACCACAACTAGGAAATGACCGTGGGAGCCGCGGCTGAGTTGAGTGAGGACAAGCTTATGAAAGGAGGGGATTCCCAGGAACTGAGAGGCCCAGCTGTTGAAAGGATCACCTACACAAGAATTCAGATTACTAAGAATAATAGCAACACAGAATGGGATCTGATAGCTGGTAAATGAACAGCAACAAGGAGCAGGAGGAAGAAGATGTGTGATATTCACAGCAGGATTTTCATGGAGGAGACAGTGTCAGAAAGCGGGAATGAGAAGTAGGGAATCATGCACCTTCTCTCTAGGTTTAGTAGAAACGTGTGAAACAGAAGCAGCCCCACCATGGAAGCAGACATCCAGCTTCCTTCCTTTGCCAAGTGCTCCATTTCCTCTACAACCCCCCATCCAAGTTCCTAAGAAATGAAATGTGATTGTCCAAACATTTGTTTTGAATCTCGTCATGTCAGCTTGTAATGAATGACTCCCCTGTCATGCTGTCACCCACAGTTCCATGGTCTGGAGTTGGGAGTAGGAGCTAGGAGTGGCTGGGGGTTGTGATTTGGTTATGATTTGGTTTGGCCATCTATGACCCCGTAGAGACTGCTGGCTTGTTAATTAATGTGAAATTCTTTTCAGAAAAAAAAAATCCTGCAGTTAGGAAGTTATGTTGCATGTAAAAACGTGAAAAATATTCTACATTTTTTTTTTGATAAAATATATTACAATTCTGTTTTTCTACCCAATTAGTATCTGGCCACCATGAAAGTATCTTGCTCAGAAACAATCCAGTGAAAGGCAACGTGTGAAACAAGAGTTCTGCAGTCTTTCCTCCCTCCTTTGTCCTCCTGATGGGACTTTTTGCATGCACAATGTTTATTTTGGCTAATCTTTAGTGGTAGCCTGTTAAGGCTGTGCCTCCAATGCTTCCAAACACTCAGATTGTTTATGGAGCATAAGAGCGATCACAATTAACTTGATTTGTATCTTTCTTAAATAGGGAACCGTACTTAGCTAGAGACCAAGTAACTAAAACCAAATGTGATTGGAGTAATGTGTTTACAGCACACTTTTAGCAAAAAGAGATATTTACTACTTTCTAACTCAACACACACAGGCACACACACAAATGTTCACACTGTGTGCACATCCTACCACACATACACATAAAAGATTTAAGTGCTAAAAACAAAACAAATCAAAACAGTTATTTAATTACATAACTTTAAGTCTACTGTACGATACAATGAATCTTGAAGTCCAGAATGTAAGTTTAGGTACTTAATTCTCAAAAAAAGTATAATTACTAAATTTTAGTCGTTTAAGTAGGAAAAAGAACAAATTGAAGCAAATAAATAAAGATGAAAACAGAATGCTGAGCTGTATTAAGTCATAGTACGTTAAACATTCTGTTTCTTTAACAATACTATGTTTCAATGCAAGATGTTGCACAAAGGCTGTCATAGGAGCTAAACTGTGATGCGTTTTAATGAAGATATTGCATGGAATGCTAGCTGACTTCCTCTTCATATATTTGAAATTCTTTGCGGAATTACAACTTGTAATCGGAAACAGAACACCTCTTCTGGTCTACACTTGTAGAAAAAACTGAATATTTATTCAGTATTTCTTTACAGACAAATGAAGTATATAATTGGAAAGTCAAGAGTTTGTATATATGGTGCGGATGGGAATGTAGAGCTGATACACAGAAGCCAAATAGGTGCGCAGCTCTGATCCTCACTTAATATATTCTTCTTTCCCTACAGGGTGCATTGACTGGGAGCCTCAGGCACTCCTCCAGCAGTAAGTGAACTAGGATGCCACATCTGTTCTTTGTGCTCACCTAACATATCCTTTGCTTCTTTTAGTTGTAGTTCAGTAGTAAACCTAAGTAAATGCAACCTTGAACCAAGATCAAATTGTCATTTCCCCCAACCATCCAGCCTAGATAAGCCATGTGTTTGTTTCCTGACGTCACTTGTAAAGCAAATGAAATACATATGCAGAGCTTTTGCTTACTGTACTAGTGGAGTTTGAACATTGTACAAGCAAGTGCCTGCCAATTGCTTTAGGTGTTGCTGAAAAGTATAAAAGTGGCCTGAGAAGTGTGAAAAAGGGCACTTTCTGTAATGACTTTGAACAGTAACATTCTGTTGAATAAGTTTGGGAAATAAGCATCAAGGCTCTTTCTTTTTGTGGAAGACAACAATTCGATCTTACTTTTCTACTTATTCTCCTGCAAATGAAATTGGTGAAATAAACACGTGAATCACTTAGTACTATTCATTTACATTTGTCATGGTGGGTTTAGCTCATGGAATCTCATTAGCTTTTCTCCCCATCTGCCATTGGGCATTTTTCCTCTGCTGATATGTAACAACAATCTTTTAAATGTATTTGGTTTGTAAACATGGGATTTTTGTCTTGTGTTTATGCTGCTTTCATGTTAGACCATAAGAAATAATAACTAGAATTGTTATATAGAATAAGCAATAATAGGCCAGGCACGGTGGCTCACACCTGTAATCCCAGCACTTTGGGAGGCCGTGGTGGGTGGATCACGAGGTCAGGAGATTGAGACCATCCTGGCTAACATGGTGAAACCCTGTCTCTACTAAAAATACAAAAAATTAGCTGGGCATGGTGGCAGGTACCTGTAGTCCCAGTTACTCAGGAGGCTGAGGCAGTAGAATGGCGTGAACCAGGGAGGCGGAGCTTGCGGCCCAAAACAATCATTATGATAACATTCTGTGTTTTATCAAATTAGATAGAGATATGGAAGGTGTATAAAATATCTAAATCAACTTCTAGAAATAAAAACAACGTTCATTCTGATGAGAAATTTACAGGATGGGATTAATAGAAAATTAGCCACTGCAGGAAAAAAAAAAAAAAAAAGTGAACTTGAAGACAAAGCAATAGAAACAATTCAAAATAAAACTAAGAAAAAACATTTAAAAAGTGAAAAACATCAATGAATTGTAAATCATCTTCAAGTGGTCTTATATGTACCTCTGGAGCTCCTGAAGAAGATGAAAAATGGGGGTGCAGGAAAATAATTTGAAAAAAATAATGGTCAAACATTTTCCAAACTTGACAAAAGCAATAAACCTACAGACTCAAGAAGTCAAGAACCTCAAACATAAAAAAGATACACTATAATCAGTTTGCTAAAAATATAATGAAGAGAAAATCTTAAATGAAACCAGAGAAGAGAGACCTATTACATTAAAAAAAGAGCGAAAAATAAGAATGACAGAGAGTAGATTTATCATTAGAATCAACGCAAGTCAAAAGAGACCTCTTTAGTGTACTGGAAGAAAAACTCCTGTCAAATGAGAATTCCATATCCTGCAATATGTGTCTTTCAAAACTAGAAGTGAAATAAAGCCTTCTTCAGAGATACAAAGCCCCAAACCTGATAGAATTTATCACCAGCAGACCCACACTGCCAGAAGTATTAGAAGAATTCTTTCAGGTAGAAGAAAAATGAAATCATTGGAAGCCTGGATCTACACAAACATATTGAGAACACTAGAAATGATAAACACAATGAGATCAGCACAAAGTTTTGGAGGAGAGGAAAGGAAGCCCACTACTTTGAGTTTTAGTATTATAGTTAACATAATATTACTTGAAATTAGGCTGTTATAAGTTAAATATGCATATTATAAACTCTAAATCAACCAACTGAAATCATATAACAAAGTGTTATATTTATTAAGCCAAAAAATGAGAAAATATATAATTATAAAAATGTCTTTCTTCACCTTTTCCTCTTTTTTGCTTTTTTTTAAAGTTTTACAACTAATATTGGTAGTGTTTTACAACTAATCTAAAAGAAAGCAAAAAAAGGAGGAAAAGGTGAAAAAAGGAACACACATAAGACAAATAGAAACCAGAGTCAGGTAACAGAGCTAAACAGAAGCACATGAGTAATGCCGCCATATGAAAATAGTCTAAAGAAAAGTCTCCAATCAAAAGGAAAAGATTATAATACTAAATTTAAAAAAAAAAACCCAAATACACCTTGTTTACAAGATATGCCCTTTTACATTTTTAATTGATATATCCTAGTTGTAAATATTTGGGGGTAACTGGGATATTCTGATATATGTATGCAATGTGTAATGATCAAATCAGGATAATTGATATCTATCACCTCAAATATTTATATTTGTTCTATGTTGGGAACATTACAATTTTTCTCTTCTAGCTATTTTGAAATATACAATAAATTATTTTTAACTATAATTTTTCTACTGTACTATCAAATACTAACATTTATTCTGTTTATCTAAATGTCATTTTGTACAAGCCAACTTCTTTTTATTCCTTTTCCTCACTTCCCATTCTATTAATACCTTCTGATTACCACCATTCTAGTCTCTACCTCCATGAGATCCACTTTTTTTTGCTCTCACATATGAGTAAGAGCATGTAATATTTGTCTTTCTGTGCCTGGCTTATTTGACTCAACATAATAACCTCTAGATATAAAAAAAGAATCAAATTCCACCACTTGCAGCAACATGGAAGGAACTGGATTTATATTTGTATGTGTGTGTATATATATATGAGTAATAAAAATAAAGATGTGGAAAATATACCAAATTTTACATTAACGTTAATAAAAATAAATCTGAATTGGCATATTAATTTAAAAACAGCAGATTTCAGAGGAAAAAATATGATCATCTTTTTTTTTTTTGAGGCAGAGTCTGGCTCTGTCGCCCAGGCTGGAGTGTGGTGGTGCCATCTCAGCTCACTGCAAGCTCCGCCTCCCGGGTTCCCGCCATTCTCCTGCCTCAGCCTCCCAGGTAGCTGGGACTACAGGCGCCACCACCACGCCTGGCTAATTTTTTTGTATTTTTAGTAGAGACGGGGTTTCACCGTGTTAGCCAGGATGGTCTTGATCTCCTGACCTCGTGATCCACCCGCCTCGGCCTCCCAAAGTGCTGGCATTACAGGGGTGAGCCACTGCGCCCGGCTTGATCACCTATTTTTAAAAGTTTGTTTCATAATGATAAAATGACTGAATTCATCAAAAGGACATAACATTTAAAATTCTTACGCACCTAACAGAGCGTCAAAATACTTTAAGTTGTGAATGACATCAGCATTATGACAGACTAAGAAGCTACAGGTCCTTTTTCCCCCAAAATGACACTGAGTTAGCAGCATTATGTGGACTGGAATACCTCTGTGAGAACTCTAGAGACCATTTGACAGGCTATAAAATCCAGGCCATTGTAAAATGCAGAGAAGATTCCAGTAAAAAAAAGTAGAAAATAATGTGATGTTTGACACTGTTCACGTCCCTTCCCTCCCACAGCATAGCATGTTACAACTAGGAGACATCCTCTCACACTGGCGTTTCTCTGTCAGGGACTAAACAAATGAATGTTTCATATATCCAACATTCTGGCTTGTCTACAACGGCTTGAGGACTTCATTTCTATCGAGCTTGAATTGGAGCATTGATGAAATGGTTGGCAGAATTTAGAAACTCTTGAAAGTAGGCAAGCAGTAAATTGGAGCTTCCATTCTGCTGCCAGACATTGGGGAATGGGGGTGCAAATGATGAGGAAAGATTTGAGAAGTCCTAGACCTCCATCCAGTCTTAGGGAGGAGGTCTTTCCCTGAATGAAACCAGTGTGCAAAGACTAAAAGAGAGTTTTTTTTTCCCCAAATGTCCAAATTCCAAAAAAGAATTACACAGCATACATAAAAACAGGAAACGTATCCCATAAATATATACACCTACTTGGAAACTATAAATTTAAATTTTAAAAAAATTAACAAAGAAACAGGAAAACATGGTTTGATGAAAGAAATTAATAATACTCCAGAAACCATTTAGGAAAAGCCCACAGTTAAAAATCATTCTCAGTGGTAAAATTCTGAAATATTTTTCTTTGCAACCAGAAATAAGATAAGGATACTGCTCTTGCCACTTCCATTCAACATAATATTAGAAATCCTATCCAGAGCAATTAAGCAAAATCAAGAAATAAAGGGAACCTAAATTAGGAAGAAAGAACATTATCTTTGTTCACAAATATCATGATCTTATAATATAGAAACTTATTAAAGTTTTACACCCACATACAAACCTGTTAGAATTAATAAGAGAATTCAACATAGCTGCAGTATACAAAAATTAACAAACAAAAATTAGTTATGTTTCTTTACAGTAACAATGAACATTCTAAAAGAGAAATTAAGAGAAAAATTACATTTATGTTAGCATCAAAAAGAATAAAAAACATAGAAATAAATCTACCCATGGAGGTGAAAGACTATACAGTGAAAACTACAAAGCAGTTCTGAAATACAGTGACAAAGGTACAAATAAATGGAAAGACATTCCGTGTTCATGAATTAGAAGACTTAATAATATTGGTAAGATGTCCATATCACCCAAAGAACTTTATGAACTCAATGCAATCCCTATAGAAATCTCAGTGGCTTTTATTTCCTTGCAGAAAAAGAAAAATGCATCCAGAAATTCATATGGAAGCTCAGGGACCCTGAATAGTCAAACAATTTTGAGTATGGAGGAATTCAAAAGAATCACATCTCCTTATTTCAATGCCTATTACTTAGCTACAGCAATTAAAGTAGTGTGTTACTGGCACAAAGACAAACAAATAAAGCAATGGAAAAGATGAGAGAGCCTAGGAATATACCTTCACTTATATAATTAAATTATATTTGATAAAATTGCCAAGACTACTGCATGTGGAAAGGGTAGTGTCTTCAACAAGTGATGTTGGAAAACTAGATATTCACATGGAAAAGAGTGAAGTTGGAACTTTATCTTTCACCATACACCAAAATAAGCTCAAAGTGGATTAAAGGCCTAAGTATAAGACCTAAATCTATAAAATTTCTAGATGAAAATATAAGGGAAAACCTTCATGACGTTGGACTTGGCAATAATTTCATGTCTATGACACTAAAGTACATATGACAAAAATTAAAAATAAACAAATGGGATGACATCAAACTGAAAGCTTTTGTAATTAAAGGACTCAATAAACAGAATGAAAAGACAGTCTACGGAATGGGGGAAAATATTTGCAAGTCATATATTTGATGAAAAGTTAATGTCTGGAATATATAAATAAATACAATGCAACAACAGAAAATAATAAAAACTAGTTACAAATTGCCAAAGAACTTGAATAGACATTGCTACAAAGATGATATATTAATAGCCAGCAAACATATAAAAAGTACTCAACATCACTAATCACTGAGAAAAGTAAATCAACAAGATATCAACAAGATATCACGACATGCCCATTAGGATGGCTACTATGTAAAACAACATCAACAACAAAACAACCAACCAACCACAACAAAAATCACAGAAAATGAATCTTGGTGAGGATGTGGAGAAATTGGAATTCTCTTGCACTCCTGGCAGAATTGTGTGATGATGCAATCATCATGAAAAAACAGCATGGAGTTTCCTTAAATAATTAAAAAGAGAACTAGCGTATGATCCAGCAATCTCATCTTTGGGTACTTATCCAAAATGATTGAGAACAGGGACCTGAAGAGATATTTTTACATTCATGTTCTTAGCAGCACTATTTGAAATAGCCAAGATGTGTAATAACCACAAAGTCTGTGATGGATACATAAAGCAGAATATCATTCAGCCTTAAAAAGGACAAAAATCCTTTGCTACAACATTGAGAAACCATCGAGACATTATGTAAAGTGAAATATGCTAGTCACAAGATGACAAATATTGTATGATCCAATGTACATAGTATTAAAAAAGTCCAAGTTATAGAAACAGAATGTGGAATGGTGGTTACCAGAGGCTGTAGGCAGAGTAGGAAGAGGAGCTGCTTAATAGGTATATACTGAAATTTGCAAGATGAAAATGTATGGAGATGTGTCTCACCACAATGAGAATATACTTAACATTACTTAACTGTACACTTGGAAAATGGTTAAGATGGTAAATTTTATGTGTTTTATGCCACAATAAAGAAATAGAAATATATTAAATAAAAACTGATAGAACTGAAAAAAAGAACTAGACAATTCTTCAAATATGTGCTGATATTTTAACATTCAGCCTTATTAACTGATGAAAGAAATAGAAAGTTACTAAGAATATAGAAGACTTGAACAACTGTATCAATCAAGTTAATCTACTTGACACCAAGAATATTCCTTGTAACAACATAAGATTTCACATTATTCTCAAGTTCACATGTTACATTTACCAAAATAGACCATATTGTGGACAATAAAACAGGTCTTAATTTATTTAACATGATTCATACCATATAAGATATGTTCTGTGGTGAAAGTAAAATTAAATAAGAAATAAATAACAGAAAGATATATGGAGATTCCTGAATTATTTGGGTATTACATAACATACTTAAAAACAGTCCATGTGTCAAATAACAAAGCAAAATATGGAAATATTAAAATATATGAACTGAATGAAAATAAAAATGCATCATGTCAAAATAAGTAGGATACCACTGAAGCAGTGCTTAGCTGAATGTATAGTACTAAACATCTATATTAGAAAAAGGGCTCCAAATTATTTACTTCACTTTCCAACTTAAGAAACTAGAAAAGAATCACCAAATTAATCACAAAATATATAGAATAAATAAAACAGTAAAAATCCGATAGTAATCAACAACATAAAAATACAAACAATAGAGAAATTCAAAAAAGTAAAGATAAATCTTTGAGTCAATCAATAATTAATAAATCTCTAGCCAGAATTATGTGAAAAAAGGCACCAAATTTCCAAAGAATGGAAATGGCATTACTAAAGATCCATAGATACTAGGTAATAAAAAAGAAGGTTGCAAACAACTGTATGCCACGAAATATGACAACTTCAAAAAATGAACACATTTACTGAGAAAATACAATAGTCACTCAAGAAGAGTTAGATTACTTGAAGTAC
The DNA here is from genome assembly GCF_049350105.2 of Macaca mulatta. Lineage (NCBI taxonomy): Eukaryota > Metazoa > Chordata > Mammalia > Primates > Cercopithecidae > Macaca > Macaca mulatta. The sequence goes on along the minus strand of NC_133422.1, from coordinate 100,264,548 downwards.
TCTACACTGTAATTAAAGACCTGCCCCCACTAAAATTTCAGACCCAGATGGTTTCGCTGATGAATTATATCAAGTATTTACGGAAAAATGCCAACTCTACCCAAGTTTTCCCAGAAAATTTAAAAGGGGGAATCACGTCCCAACACATTTTGTGGCCTGGATTTACTCTGATATCATAACCAGACAATTATATTCATAGAAAACAAAGCGTAGACTAATATTCATCATGAGCAAAAATGCAGAAGTTCTAACAGAATTATAACAAATCAAATTCAACAATATACAAAAATAATGACATATAAAAAGTAGGAGATATTCTAAGAATTAAGGTTTGGTTTTATGTTTGAAAATTAATCTGAAATTACACACATTTATAAACTGAATTTCCTGATAAGTGTTCTTAGAAGAGTTAAGATAGACACATCTCAATCTGAAAAATGGCATGAGAAATGCCTAGAGCTAACATCAAACTTAATAGCGAAAGATTGAAACTTTTTTCACTAAGGTGAGGAGCAAAACAGATTCAACTCTCACCAGTTTTATTTAACATTTTACTGGAATTTTTAGTCAATGAAATCAGGAAAGAAAAAGAAAAAAAATCACCAAGATTGGAAAGGAAGAAATACTACTATATGTACTCATTAAAACTCTAGGCTGTCTTTTTTGGAAATTAGTGAACTGTTTCCAAAATAAATACAGAAATGCAAAGCATCTAAAGTAGAATATGTTCAATAAAAAAGACAAAGTTGTAGACCTAACATTATTAGATTTGAAGACTTATCATATGATGACAAATATGAGACCAAGAGAATAAATAGATATTCCAGAAGTAGATCTATACACTTATGGACAATTAATTTTTGACAAAGTTTTACAGAAGATTAAATGGAAAAAGGATAGCCTTTAAATAAATGGTGCTCGACTAATTGGATGTCCATATGTAAATAATGCATCTCTAATTCATACCATGCCTTATATAAAATATGAACTCAAATAAGATTTAAGAGTTAAGTCTAAAATTACAAAAATTCTAGAAAAAAGAAACAAATTATTTGTGACTTTAGATAAGACTCAGATAAATAATAGAATAAATTGATATGTTGTAATTCATCTAATTCATCAAAATTGAACTGCCCTTCCAAAGGTACCATTAATGTAAAGACAAGCCACAGACTGGGAAAAACTATTCATCAAGCTATATGTGTAACGTCTAATAAAGAACTTGCATTCAAAATATTTTTAAAAATATTCTCAAAACTTAAAATAACAAACAACCCTATTAAAAGATGGGTAACTGATTTGAATAGACACTTCATCAAAGAAGACGTGGATAGCAATAGGCACATTAAAAGATGTTCAATGTACTTAGTTTTTAGAAAAAGTCCAAATGAAGTGCACAATATGACAGCACTATACACCTATTTGAATCAATTTCAAGACACTGTCCACACTAAATTTGGTCAAGAATCCTGAGAGAACTGAAATTTTCACACTACCGGTGAGAAGATAAAGCCATGGAGTTACTTCAGAAAATAGTTTGATGGTTGCTTAACATTTTAAATACATACCTACTGTAGGATTTATTGATTCCCATTCTAGGTGTTTCCCCACCGGAAATGAAAGCATATGTCCATGCAAATATTTGTACATACAAATTCATACCAGTTTTATTTGTAACACTGCAAATTAGGAAACAATGCAAATGTTCATTAACAGATGATTGAATATAAAAACTGTAGCACACCCATGCGATGAAATACTACCAAGCAGCAAAAATGAAGGAAGTATTGATACACTCAACAATGTGAATGAATCTCAAAAAAAAAATCATTCTGAATGAAATAAGTCAAACAACAACAACAACAAAAGGTACACTGTATAGTTCCTTTTACACAAAATTCTAGGAAATATAAGGTAATAGATAAGGCCAGAAAGTAGGTCAGTGGTTGCTTTGGGAAGGGGTAGCCAGTATCAGTTTTAAGGGGTGACCATATGCCAAAACCTATTCAGTGGTACATTTTATACATGTAAAATTTATTTTGTATCCATTTTTTCTTAATATAGCAGTTAACAACATGATAATTTTAACTACATTTATAACAATATTTTGGTCTGGGCTTCATGAACGATTACCTGAATGATGGCTCAAAAATCTCCTTTTGACATGTGATCAGATGAAAGAAGATAGTAAATGCTGCAACATGTGTGCCAGTGGAGAATTTGTAATTCTTTCCACATAATGTAACTTAAAGTTTACCAAGAGACTATCTGGTTTAATGTAATAACCAAATGATCTTTTAAAGACATTCATACTCTCACTCATTCTTTTGCACTCATCAAATATTTAATTAGAGGCATGCTCTCTGAAAAGTGTATGTATATCATGTTCTAAAAAATCAGATGCAAATTTTATCTTTATGCTCTCATAGAAAAGATGTTACACAAAGTATGTACAAACAACGAAGTCATTTTAAATCCTTAAAATACATAACAGAGAGCTTGATACACAGGATATACTCAACAACAATACCACATCGTAAACAAGAGTGATCAAAGGATAGATCCAGTATCGTGGGGCGTTTAGAGAAGGAAGATCTGTGTGTCTGTGTGTGTGTGTGTGTGTGTGTGTGCGCGCGCGCGTGTGGGCAGAAAGGGTATGTTTGAGGGGAAGTACTGAGTGTCTAGAAAGCTTCCTGAATTGGATGACTTTGAGAACCAATTAAATACTGCCCTACAGCACAGGAATACAGGTAATATGAAGATGAAGCTGGGTAAATGGATCAGAAGAAGAAAAACAGATTTAGGTCTGAATTTTATATTTTTCCTTTTTTAAAAAAAAATTGATTTCACCTTCCTCTTCATTGTAATCTTCATTAGTAGAACAGAAAATAAATTGAAAATAAATAATTAAAATGACAGTTCTATGGCATACATCAAAAAATGGAGGTTTGTATATTAATTGTATATGAGAAGATAGCTACCTGCTCTTAAAAAATAAGAAAAAAGTATACAGCCATCACATAAAAAGTTTCCCATACCAGGTTTTTTCATAGCTTGCACAGCTTCTTCCTTTCATCACTGGACTCATTTTTCCACCGTCCTGACCCCAGTTTAGGATACAGTGCATTCAGTGCGGTTTCTAGCCATAAACTCTAGAGTATAGAAAAAGATTCACATTACTCTGGGTATTTGGTTCAGGAGTTTACCTTGGGTTTTAGGTTGGATTTTTTTACTCGCAAATGTTTATAAACCTGCTACTCCATGCAACGCATTGTTCTAGCACTAGATGAGAAATGCCAAAGACTGAAAACACTTTCACCATCAATGGAGACTGCAATAGACAAATACAGATGATGGAGATAACACACCTACAATGTCGAAGAGGAAAAAAGTACTGAGTAAAGAGCAGGCTTACTTCAAGGTTTTGCTTGCACCTTGTGGAGGTTCTAATTCCTTTTGCATCTCCTAGAGGTGTTTACTAGCTTCCATATGCATATATTACCACACCATGAAGTAGTGTCTATATACTTGAGAGATGATTCTTCATGCTTCTATTTCTTAGGACTCTTTTTTAAAGGTTTAATGTTTGAAAATGTTAGTAGGTGTTATATGACTGCATATGTTAAGTGAATCTCCCTTGCGTAGTTGAATGGTGTGGGAGTGCACTGTTAAACCATCTGGTTGGTCCAGTTAAAAAATCCCTCGTACTTGATGAGATAGGGATGTAGGCTGAGGAGCTGGCCTGGTTGAAGAGCTGTGGGAACACCCTCCTCCTTCCTTCCTTATTTCTTCTGAGGTGGAAATGTGATGCTCCAAAACACATTTCCTCTCTTTTCAGTTCCTTCTGTCCTTTTCTTAAGCTTAATAGTTTTGTGTTCTGGAAACTATTTCATTGGTTTTTGATTTTATAGTCCTCTCTTTAGTCAAATGTACACAGCCAAGGGTACTGAGGAGTAAACCAAAGTAGAACAATGTTACACTCCTTTCAAATTCATTCACACTTTCACCAAAGTGATGTTTCACAGGTTTTAATATTATCAGGTGACTTTCCTATGTAAAAGCACCTAGTCACTCTCCATGACAAAGTCCAGCTCTTTGGCATAGCTTGTCCGTATCCTTACCTCGCTACCTTTCCAGGCGTCTTTCCCATAGCCTTCTTTGTAGAATTCACTGCAGCCATACTGCTTTCCTAACGGCCTAACTGCCTTCCTTCTGCCTGCCCAAAAGTGTACCAGGCTCACTCGTGCCTTTGCTCCCTCAGATGCCTCCCTAGATCACGTTTTTACCTCCCTTGTTAATCTGGTTCCCCCACCCTCCTACTTCAAGACTTGTCCTTCTAGGTCAGCAAATCTGGAGAGCTTCTGCTCTTGCTCTAGGGTGAGCCAAGTGCCTCTTTGCTCCCTTTGCCCAGTGTACACACTCCTAAAGCAATGCATGATATTATGTTACTCTGTTAAATCACAGGTTATATCTTGGCATCTGTGCCTGGCACATAACAGGCACTCAGTAAGTATTTATAGGACTGAAGTGAAATAAATAGTGTTTTAGGTAATCAAGTACAAAGCAGAGGTTTAAGAGACTAAATAGCTCATTGTGATCATCTTTGTCATAGATTGTAGTAAAAATAACCTGTGAAAAGTGACTGATTATTGACAGGTAGCCTTGGGTATGCAGCTCAAGTAGGCATTATAAAATAAAAAACATAATATTCCACATATTTTCAAAAAAAACTTCTGGCTTACTCAAAAGGTAAGTGTTCTTTAAACAACTTCAATGGAAAAGGAGTTACTTCCAAATCCTTGGAGAACTCCTTCTCAAGCCCAGAATAAAGCAAGGTCTACAGAGACAAAGTATAAATGAAACTATGATCCTGAGCTGGTACCACTATTGGGCTGCTAAGCAGTGCTAAGCATTGCCTTCAGATGAGTTACCTAGACAGATTCCACAACTATAAAGTGAGACGAATAATAATACATAAAACACTAAGCATTTGAGTAAATTAAATTATTTATGTAGAGCAATTAGAACAGTACTGTACCTTATAATATTTAAAACAGAAATGTAAATTCTGCTTTGTTACCAAGGGTCAACTCCACACAGTTTTGCAATGGACCCTTCCCCAGCCCTCCAAAAGCTGAATATTGTTGTGTATCATATCCAAATTCAGTGTCACCAGAGCATAGAGTAAGTGCCAACTGTAAGGCCATAGCTATGCGTCCACTCCGCTGAAATACATTGTGTACCTTCATTCTTAGAGTTGGATCATTGCATTTCATCCTCTAGAGTGAGAATAGACTGCACGTTGGAGAGGTCAGGGAAATTATGTCTTTCTATGTCTAGCCCTTTATAGGTCTGATCATTTGAGTGCTTGACATAATCTATCCACTTATCTATCCCTACAATAATAAAATACGGGAGTAAAGTAGCTCTTATCTCTAGTGGGAGAGTGCATATATTTTATATGTCAGTTCTTTAAAAAGGGAAATTCTTTCGGAGCTTCAGAAAATATCACGGAAGACTTAAAGGAATGTTTGGGAAGAACATGCCTGAGTATTACCTACTAGAATTACAATTTTACTGCTTTAAAGTAATTATAATTTTCATTGCAGGATCTATTAAAAAGGCTTTTACCTGACAGTAATTCTTCTTGTACTTACAGGTCATTATTACAATGAAGGGAAGAAAGGAAGACATGAAGGGGAAATGGGACTATTTACCAAGTGTATCTGCATAGACTAAAGGAGACAAGAGGAAGTACTGAGCACCTTGATTCCTGCAGAAAATTAATTATTTGAGAAGCATAAGAATTCTTCCCTAGCTTCTTATAAGCCTGCTTATTCAAAGGGTGAGTAGTTGACATGATTTTACATCCCATTCATATTTCTTTATTAGATAATTTTATTTCAAATCTAGTCTTAATTTTTTCTGAACCTTCTGGAATATGTAACATTTTATATGATCATTTATGTCATCAAGAATGGAGATTTATATTCTTTTCTATTCACATGTTTATATAAATAATTGAGCACCTCTAAATGCCAGATTCTGTAATTTTATATATTGTTAATAAGTATCTTCACGGCTGGGCATAGTGGCTCACGCCTGTAATCCAAGCACTTTGGGAGGTTGAGGTGGGCAGATCATCTGAGATCAGGAGTTTGAGATCAGCCTGGTCAACATGGTAAAACCCCATCTCTACTAAAAATACAATAATTAGCTGGGCGTGGTAGGGTGCACCCATAGTCCCAGTTACTAGGGAGGCCAAGGCAGGAGAATCGCTCAAACCTGGGAGGCAGAGGTTGCAGTGAGCCAATGTCGTGCCACTTCACTCTGGCCTGGGTACCAGAGTGAGATCCTGTTTCAATAAATAAATAAATTTAAATAAAGTATCTTAATGACAGACATTTAAATATATATAAATATTTCCACTTATATATGGGAAGAGAGATCTGAAATTTTAAGCAACTTTTAAAATTGTTCCTCCAACATCTGTGAAAGAAGTAAAGTCACTTATAGATCTATCTTACTTCAGAGCCTATATCTTCCTCTACCATACAACACTGCATGTTCACAGACACAGAAACCTTTTACATTTCTAAAATAAATAAAACATCCAAACTTCAGTTTTTAGAAAATGCATTCTACAGATCCATCAGAGACTAAATGACCAAACACAGTCAGAGGTGTTTACTTGTTTGTTTCGGTCTTAAGGGAATCTTCAAACTGCCCTAGAGCCTCGTGTATCCAATGAGTGCAGTTTGGACATTGAATGAATGGTGATATCATTAAATGACCTATGGAGCAAGATGTAGGAACACGTTCAAGAGTAAATAACATATTTGGCTTCCGAGGTATAAAAAAGGAGGGAGACTTTCTCTGGACATTTGGGTACCCAGTGTTTCATACTCAGGAGGTTTTCTATCTTCAAGTTATGGAATAAACTATGCTTTAAAGAATGCTGCATCAGCAGAAAGTGTTTCAAATATAAGGAAATTGTCATAGCTTTGAAATTATGTCAAATATCATTTTAACTAAGAAAGCCATTTTCTTTCCATATGTTTATCCAGAAGAAAATTTACTGGACAAAATAAATATAGAACAACTTCATGTGTATTCATTACTGTTTTGATAGGCAGTTACTATGAAATATGAATAATCTAAAAATCATTTCAACCATTTGTTTTTAATAAATCTCATTTGTGATTGATTTATTAAAAACAGGGCCTCCAGAAGAAAGAAATTTAATACCTTTCCTCCATCATTATGAAGGCACTAATACTGACGTAACTAAAATTACGGGGGAAGAGGGAGGAAGCTTGTGGGAGGAAGAGATGATGTAGAGATGGTGTGTAACCTGGGTAAACAGTCTCTCGACTGTCTAGAGTTGGCTGTATGAATCTGTTGTTGGCTCCAGTTATAAGAACTAAGGTTTGTATGTAAGGACAAACATCCTTAATTTGCTTAGCAAGTCGTATGTATTTGATGGACCGCTGATTTTTTGTTTGTTTGTTTGTTTTGAGATGGAGTCTCACTCTGTTGCCCAGGCTGGAGTGGAGTGGTGCGATCTCAGTTCACTGCAACCTCCACCTCACAGGTTCAAGTGATTCTCCCACCTCAGCCTCCCAGGTAGCTGGGATTACAGGCGCCCACCATCACACCTGGCTAATGGCTAATTTTTTTTTTTTTTTTTTCAGTAGAGACTGGGTTTCACTATGTTGGCCAGGCTGGTCTCGAACTCCTGACCTCGTGATCTGCCCACCTCGGTCTCCCAAAGTGCTGGAATTATAAGCATGAGCCACTGCACCCAACCCCGATTTTTAAAAGGGATTCTAGAATTTCAGTTGAACATGTGTTTTTGAAGCAACTCCATATCGAACAGGGAAATCAGAGTAAGTAAACCACTGCAGGAAAATCAGGAAGGCAGGCTCCAATGTATGTTTTCTGTGTATAACCTACTTTAATAAGGAAATAGAAATCGTAAGAGTAGCCTTTATCTAGTGGCCTAGAACTTGATTATGAAAAGTGTTACTGAAGATAAAGGAAACATGACCTCATGCCAGTGTCCGGGAGACTTACAGGAATGGAAAGGACCCAAGTGGAACAGCTGGTAACTGAAACTCATCTCGTCAATTTCAAGTGTAGTCCCTCTTCCCAATTCACCAGAGAAAACACAGTCAGCTTTGCATACAGTGTCTGGTGTCAGAATGACCAAACGATTGGCTTCCATCCCTTCAGGATCGTGGACAGAGAGTCAAGCCATACAACCAGCATGCCCGCCTGGTCAGCTGCGAGTCAGACGAGATGAAGAATGCCGTACATTATGGGTCACTGCTTTGAAGTGTTCAGAGGCCAGAATAGTTCAAAATAATTGTGTTAATTATTAAAAGTAGAAGAAGTAGAAGCCAAAATTATGCCTGCCCGCATTTTAGTTTTGAATGTGTGGAGATCAGAAATTAAAAAAAAAAAATTATGAGTTTCACCTTTTAAACTTTGAGAAAAGACCGTAAGAACCAGTGTTTTAGTAAATCATCTTCAAGAGCAATATACTCATAAAAAGAAAATAACTCATGATACCGTGTAAACAAAAGGCTAATAAATGCTGGTGTAAATAAGATTAAAGGAGGACAAAGATTAAGGAAAGTAGGACATATCAAAAAACAAATAAATGAGAAATTTTCAGAGCTTGAATATACAAACAGGCACATCAAAAGAGGTTCAGTGGAAACCTAATGCAATGAATGGGACAATTCATGTTTTTAAACATCCCTTGGAACCACAGAAAATACCAACAGAAAAATCTGGTCACGTACAAGAGATAAGAGTCAGGGGTCCATGGATGTTCTTCTTAGATGACAAGGACACTTCACTTTTATGGCATTGCTCCCACACATACATAACCCAAGTTTCATCATGAGCAAGCCTCAGCCAAAGAAAAATTGAGATGTATTTTACAACCTACCTGTTCAGGCTCTTTAAAAATGTCAAAGTTGGCTGGGCACCCTGGCTCCCACCTTTAATTCCAGCACTTTGGGAGGCCGAGATGGGGGGTTCATTTGAGGTCAGGAGTTTGAGACCAGCCTGGCCAACATGGAGAAAACCCAACTGTACTAAAAAAATACCAAAATTAGCCAGGTGTGGTGGTGTGGGCCTGTAATCCCAGCTACTTGGAGGCTGAGGCAGAAGAATTGCTTGAACCCAGGAGGTGGAGTTTGCAGTGAGCAAAGATCTTGCCACTGTACTCCAGCCTGGGAGACAGAGCAAAACTCAATCTCAAAAAACAAAAACAAAAACAAAAAAGCCAAAGTCATGAGAAACAAAGTAAGACTAAGGAACTGTCACAGATTAGAGGGGTCTGAGGAAACATGAAAGTTAGATGAAATAGGGTATGCTACTCAAAGTTCTAGAACAGAAAGCAAGACATTAGTTGAACAACTAAAGAAATACAAATAAAGTCTATTTTAGTTATTATTGTTGTACCAATGTTAATTTCTTAGTTGTAGCAAATAAAACATCATTATGTAAGATGGAAACTTTAGGAAAAGTGGGGGGAAAGATATACAGGAATACTTTGTATTATCTTAGAAACTATTGTAAATCAGTATTTTAATATAAAATTATTAGAAATTGTGTCAGAAACACTGGATGTTAGAAGACAATGGAGGAATGCCTCAAAAATTCTACAGAGAACTTATTTTCAATCTATCATCATAACATCAATCAAGTATGAGCTTCAAATTATGATATTTTATAATACAAAAATAATTCTGAAAATTTACCTTATGCCCATATTTTTTTAGAAAATTACTTCAGGATGTGCTATAGTCAAACAGAGGGATAAACTAAGAAAAGGTATAGTATGAGATATAGAAAAATATATAGACAAAATTTAGAGAAACAATAAAAAGAAGTCCTATGATACTAAAAATTTCAATGAGAAATTCCAAGAAAATAGAAAAGCTGTGTATAAATGAAAACACTATATAACCATTATTTCCTTCTTGACTTTTACAAGAACAACATTTACTTAGCTACCACACTGAAATCACTATTCATTAATTTTAAGTAAACTGGCATTGAGAGTTTTTAAAAAACATATGAAGATATACAATGTAATCAAGAAACTACTGTGTTTATTTCAGATTCAAACATTTTAACCACAAAGAACAAAACAACCTCAACTGAGAGCAGGCTTGATTTAGGTAAGTAAAGATTTGGATTTGAGGCAGTGAATATAGGAGGCATTGGCAAAGTTTGGGAAAAGACTGGTGGGCTTTGTGAGGCGAAATGACCACTCCGTGAGAATTGTGAAAATAATATAGATGTGGAATCCTGTAACAATGGCAATTAGTGATGAAGTGGTGACATGGAAATAAAGAGAAATGGCTCAACATGATCATTTTTAGAAGGAAAAGCATTGAAACTTTAGAATGAGATTATGAAAAAAAGAGGATGAGAAATTGTGTTTCCAAGGTTTATTGCAAAATCTGTGATGATGGCATACCTCAGATAGAAATGAATTATTTTAAAGGAAACCAGCTTTTAGAGAAAGATAATGAATCCAATTTTGAACACGTTGAATTCAAAGTGACAATCGTCATCCATGCAGACTATCATGTAGACAGATAACCAAATAGGATAGAAACACCCACCATATAATAAAACCACAGGTGCACTCATTGAGTGAACCAGCACAGATAAACTATACTCTACTCTAGGGGCTCTCATATCTGGAAATAGTAAGACTCAATGAAGGCAGTAAAGGGAAGTTAAAACGAATGAGATTAACTTGGGAATTCAAGAAGATCTTCTTTGGCTTCCATAGGATCCTAGACTGTTTCTATGAAGAAGTCAGTGTTCAGCCATGGCCCAGAGCGGTGATGGCTGAGAGCAGGGCCATGGTTTGGTGCTCAGAGACCATTCACCCTCTAGGAACAATTGATGGAGAGAATAAATTGGGGAAAGAGTAAATATAGGGCAGTTGAAGGAGAGAATAAATTGGAAACCAAGAATGCCACGGCTAAAAGGGAAGGAGCAGGCAAGTTTGCACTTTTGAGGAGAAATTCCAGGAAGGGATTTCTCCACATTTCCATGTTAGGTCAGAAGCATGTGACATGCTATAGAGAAAGATGGATTTTTTAAAATGAATAAATGAGATAGTTGGCATTTTTGGCATTTTTGGCAAAGAAAGATTTCATTTTCAAGACCAAAACTTAAACAGCTATATTTAGGAGAAAAAATGTTTGTCAAATTCCTGCTGAATTTGAAAGCAACAACGTATTAAAGCTTTCTCTTCTTTCCTGCAATAGTTGATGTTCACAACACAGTATCCTCCTTGCCCTGGTGGGAATATGCTCCCCCTTGCCCTCATGGGAATATGTTCCCCCTTATCCTAGTGGGATGCATTCTAAGGCTCCCAGTAGATGCCTGAAACCATGAATAGTACCAAGCCCTACACATACTATGTTTTCATCATATACATACACATGTGTGATAAAGTTTAATTTATAAATTAGGCGTAGTTAGAGATAAACTATAATAGCTAACAATAAAATAGAATAATTATAACTATATACTGTAATAAAAGTTGTCTGATGGGGTCTTTCTTTCAAAATATCTTATTGTACTGTACTCACCCTTTTTTGATGATGTGAGAAGATACTATGCCTATGTAATGTGATGCAGTGAGGTGAATGAGAAAGACATCATGTTGCAGGGTGGCCTACTATTGACCTAATAAGCAGGTTGTGTCTGCAGCATGGAGACGCTGGAAAAGGGATGATTCACGTCAAGGGAAGAATTGAATGGGACAGCAGAGATTTCATCATGTTACTCAGAGCAGCACACAATTTAAAACTTAGGAATTGTTTATTTATAGAATTTTTCATTTAATATTTTGAAAAGACAGTGTGCCACAGGTAATTGAAACTACAGAAAGTGAAAGTGCAGATAAGGGAGGACTACTGTATTCTTAGAGCTAAATTGTGTGTCATTGGAATATTATTGATAGTTTTAATCAAAGCACAAATTAGATCAACATGGGTGGTACTATTAGGAAGGATATTAGATTTTCAATTCAAACTCACATCTTTCAAAGAAAAATATTTTGAGTCTCTGCTATGAGATAGATACTGAGGAATGGTGTAGATATGTATTAGTCTGTTTTCATGGTGCTAATAAAGCCACACCCGAGACTGGGCAATTTACAAAAAGAAAGAGGTTTAAGAGACTCACAGTTCCACGTGACTGGGGAGGCCTCACAATCATGGTGGAAGGCAAGGATGAGTAAGTCACGTCTTACATGGATGGCAGCAGGCAAAGAGAGAGAACTTGTGCAGGGAAACTCCTGTTTGTTAAAACCATCAGATCTCATGAGACATAGTCACTATCATAAGAACAGCACAGGAAAGACCCACCCCATGATTCAGTTACCTCTTACCAGGTTCCTTCCACAAAACGTGGGAACTGGGGGAGTTAGAGTTCAAGATGAGATTTGGGTGGGGACACAGCCAAACCATATCAAGATAGCAGCAGAAATAAGCAGAAAATGAGTGATTTTAAAATTACTCAGTTTATTACTGATATTCTGATGTACATTCCATAAGAGATAATTACATTCTACACCTAATGCCAAAGTTTTTACAGTTCAAATTCTAGGAATGAGAGCTGCCCAAGAACCATTGCCAAAAAGTTACAGGGAGAGCCTCAGCGTTTCTTTGGACTCTCCAGTTCCTTCCTTCTCCTTTCTCTTTCCTTGCTCTTCTCTCTCCATCATTCTTCCCAGGTTTCCCCAGTGCTGAGGACTCAGCCTCCATGATGTTGCCTCAGAGACTTTCTATCCATAAGGTGTTATTGCACTGTGTCTCAGAGGAGAGGAGGGAAGTCATCTGGAGAAGGTTCAGTGCACCTCAGCTGTGTCTGTTGCCTGTCCATTGCTCCTGCTTCCTAATCCCTGCCAGGGGCACACCTGGAGAAACTTAGGAAACCCTTCAGAAAACAATGCAGAGAAGACCCACCAAATATAAGCCATTCAGTGTGCCCTGTCATAGGTTCAACCCAAATCTTGTTTCAAGTTACAGATAGAGAATTGCAGTGCTTCTTATTAACTTTGCGAGTTTTATTCATGCTTCAGAAAGTTGCTAAACAGTGTAAATGACTATTTGGGAGAAGAATAAAAGAACTACTCAGAAAATCTGAAAAGGGTTCAAATAAATTCCAGTGCACTTTGATTCTTCCTTTACAAATACAAAGGATTTATGGTCTTTTGCATCAGCCAGGGTGGCCACTGGGAAGTCAGAGTTTATCTATATCCACCTGCACATTTATTACAACCATTTCTTTATATTTATATTTATATATATTATATATTATATTATATATTATATATTTATTATATTATATACTATATATTTATTATATTATATATTATATATTATATATTTATTTATATTTATATTTATTTATAAATAAAGAATAAACCATATTCTTTATTTATAAAGAAATTCATATAAATGAATATATTATATATTATGTATAGTTGTATAAAATTATATATTATAAATTATATATTACATATAATTAATATATACTTATAATTATATTGTATATAATTATATAAAAACTTTATATATTATAACATATATAATATATAATTTATAACATATAATTTATATATACTATGTAATATATTATATATAATGTATATATACATACATATTCCCACATTAGTGGAAACACTAATGTTATTTTAAAAGACTATCATAAACTCACTGAAAAGAAAAAGTTAACAGTTTGTTTCCAAGACTTGAGGACATCAGTTGGAATAACGTTTCTTCCATAGACTTAAATGCATCTCTGGTGTCTTGGAAAGGCAATTTCCTCTCAAATGGGTAAAGTGGTTATACTAACTCTGTATAAAAATGAATACAATAAAATAGGCACAAAGAATCTAACCACTTGAAACATCCCATCTTTATTCTATAGCTGCAAGCTCAGAGAGAAAATGATCCCACTATTTTATGGGAGTAGACAAACACTTTATTGAGGGTTTTCTATGTGTCAGACACTGTGTACATTTTGCCATGTTGTCCAGATTTTATTAAATGCAGTCCTTTTCCTTTTTAATGTCACCATTCGGAGGTTTTTCTCAAGTCACTCTGGTGCACCATGAGATCTAATCCCCATTAGTGTGACATACATGCTGATATTATGTAAGTGTGTGTGCATATGTACACTGACACACATCGTTTGCATCTGTAATTTTTTTTTACCCAGTTGCCTCATGAAAGATTAAAAAGGAAGATTATACTCCATTCAGAGTTTTGACAATGCCTCAATAATAAATCAGTTCTCATCATTTGAAGAACTATGAGGTGGAACAAAAACTGATTTGAGATTCATACCGTTGTATACCTACTCTTTAAAAAAAAGATGCAATTTACACATCTGCAAATCTTAGGAAATGGCTTAGAGAATTTGCATGATTTGGGCACATGAAGCCATTTTAGCACATCAGTTCCTTCCTTTCATCTCTGGTGGGGGTAGAAAGGATACAAACATATTTTTTGCAGATGATGTGAATTATTGACGGGCATAAATAGCAACTCACACTAAATGCTTCAGAAATGTGCTTTTTAATTGAGTGAAGATGGAATAAAAAATATGCAGGAAAAATCCTGTTTTATGAGAGCTGAAGATACAGAATTAGATACACTGTTTGTGAGTGTGTGTATATGTGTATGCCATAGCTAATATTATAATTTTTGGTTGGTCTTCCTTGTTCATTTAATGTTTATAGCATTTGTTGAGGGATTTTTACTAAATGATGACAAAATAATGAAGCAGATTAGTAAGAAAACCTAGAAAATGGTTCACTAGACCTTTACTGTCTATATTAAATAGATGAACTAAAAGGTAAATACAGATTTTTACCCACTAAAGAAAACGACTAGAATTTATTGCACTTTAAATATATCATGCAGCGTATTGTAAAATAAACCCAATTGCATGTTCTCTTAAAGGACTATATTAGGGTATTGTAAATAGTTTTCCTAAAAGTGGATTTTTTTGCACCACAATTCAAATAATGCCAGAACTGCCAGCTATAAACCAAAATGTGAAGTACATGAGCTTGAAAAGCTCTTAGTGTTCATGTGGATCAGTCCCTTTTTACACTGGAAACAGCTACAGAAAGTTCCAGCCGATAATGAAAGACGGTGCACAATGGCTGTGACCAGAACCGTGATCAAATCCGGTCATAGTGAGTCTTCTGGCCAGCATCGGTTTTCTACCACGTATGTTTTGCGGCCTCCATAGATATTAAAGGAAAACGGAATCATTGGCAATCTGCAGTACTCAGATTCTCGGTTTTGAGAGATTATTTACCCCTGGGAGCCTTGCTGACATGAACACTAACCTTGGGTGTAGTAACAAGGAGTAAATAGAATAAACAGTCCAACTTATATGAATGCAAGGCATTATAATGTGACCAATTTTGTTGGTTATTTCACTTCATTGACGCTAGTTCAGTTGGCTCTGTGAATGTACATAGGAAATTTAGAAATATTAATCTGTTTTTATTTTTTTCCTCTAGGTTAACTGCAGTGAATGAAACTATTGGATTATAATTCCATGAAGATAAGAAAAAGCTCCAGATGGTTTTCATCCTATCACCAGGACCTGCACAGTGTGAGTGCCTGGTGCATAACAAACTTTATTATTTATCTCTTCTCTCTTTCTTCCCCCAACCATGTGTATACATACACTTGCACACACATACATGTATGTACATACACATATATATGTGTGTATGGACACATACATGTATACACATGTATATATACACATGTACATTCATATATATACACATACACATATATACAATAAATAAATGGTTGAATGGCAAAATGACTAAATGGATTTAGTAAAACATAATGATATGCTACAGAATTGTCAAAGAGCCCTGAAATTGAGTAAAAATGAATGAACTAAATTCCAAGATCTCTTACGACCTATGATTTCATTCTAGCAGAAATTTGTAAATATGTGTACCCTAGATTTGTACAAAATGTTAATGGTGGCATTATTTGGAATAGCTCCAAACGGGAAAAGCCCAAATGTCAATCAACAGTAGAATTGCTGAATATTGTTATACCCATAGAATGGAATTCTAGACCACAATTGAAATGAGTAGATTATTGCTACACCCAGCAACATGGATGAAGCTCCAAACTCCTTGAGTGGATAAAGCCAGACTGTATATGATTACATTCTCTATAAGAACTTTTATTCAAATTTCAAATACAAGCAAAACTATTCTACAGTGAGAAAAGACAGTGGTTACCTTTAGTGGTTAGTGTACCCAGGCTGGTGCAGGAGGGAAGTTTCTAGGTAACGAAGATGTTTTAATTCCTGATCTAATTCTAGCTATACTGATGGGTTTACTTTGAAAAATTCATCAAGGTGACTATGCACTTTCTGTATGTTTACATGAAAATTTCAAGGACACACTTGATTGTATGACTTTGGACGTTACTTTTCTTTTCTGTGCCTACATTTCCTCAATTGAAAAGTGAGGAAGAGAATGCTTACCTCTAAGGATTGACACAAAGATTAGCGGCCGAGCATGGTGGCTCACACCTTTAATACCAGCACTTTGGGGAGCAATTGCAGGTGGATCACAAGATCAGGAGTTTGAAACCAGCCTGGGCAAGATGATAAAACCCCGTCTCTACCAAAAAAAATACAAAAAAAATTAGCCAGGCATGGTGGCGTGCGCCTATAATCCCAGCTACGTGGGAGGCTGAGGTAGGAGAACGACTTGAACCTGGGAGGCTGAGGTTGCAGTGAGCCAAGATCATGCTACTGCACTCCAGCCTGAGTGACAGAGCGAGACTCCATCTAAAAAAAAGAAAAAAAAGAAAAAAAAAAAAAGAAAAAAATAGATTAGCGATTAGCAAGTAGAGTATGTGTAAAATCACCTGGAATAATGCCTGGAATGTGTGTTCAGTATTTAATTGTAGAAACAGTTACCTTCATAAACAACAGGACATTGTGGGAACATCTGTTAATTACCGAACAGTCTTTTTAGGCCCACCTGGGGTTTGTGGATAGTAATTTTTATTAATAACACCTTTATAATGGCTGAAATCACAATGATACTGTGTCAAATTAACCTACAGTTAAGAGCTATGCTTCTTCTTTTTGCCAACTTATTTGTTTTATTTGTTTTTAATTGACAAATAAAATTGCATGTATTTATCTTGCACAACATGATGTTTTAAAAGGTACATACATTGTGGAATGGCTAAATTGAGTTAATTAACATATGCATTACCTCACATAGTTATTTTAGGAACTGTGTTTCTAGAAGTCTGTAAGGTAGATTGATTGATATTTTTAACCAGATTCATTCATTCATTTCTTCATTTAATCCAGGAATTTTTTGAGGGTCAGTTTCATAGCATGCTCTGCACTAAGTGTTGGGATTACTAAAATCAAGAAACAGTTACTGACACAACAAATCGATGTGAGGTCCTAAAAGAGAGAACACAGAGAGACACATAAAAACATAGTATAACACAATATATTAGAATATACACAACAAAACATATAAGATAAACACAGAAATGCTTGGAGCAATGAATTTGATAATTAACAGGTTTAGAAATGTTTTGAAAAAATGTATGCTAATATGTCTTGTGTTCAAAATTTATTATTTAGATAATTAATTTTTAATTATGATAAAATACATAATATAAAATTTATTATCTTAAGTACTTTTAAGTATACAGTTCAGTCGTGTTCACTATATTTATATTGCTGTGGAACACATCTCTAGAACATTTTTATCTTGCAAAACTGAGACTCTACACCCACTGAACAACCTTCCATTAATATTGTTTACATGTTAACATATTTAATTATATTATAATGCATTATCGATAACATTATATATAAATATATTTATAAATATACATGAAATTTGTGTCTTTGAAGTATTAGTTTCAAAAAATGCTACATATATGTAAGGCTTCTAGTCCTATACTGGAGATCTGGGAAACTGGCCAGGATTTCAGTGTGAAAGAGGAAGGATGCCATGCTCTCTCCCACCTGTTTCAGAAAACCAGTGTGTAGAACATGCATAAGGGGCTTGATACATTTTTTATAATGGTGTTTATATTTTCATTTTCTTTTTCATAGTGGCAATGAAAGCAAAGGAAAGAGCTAATGTCCCACAGGCCAGTGCGTAATTGTGAACTGTGAAGGGTGTGGGGTGGACTCACTGGGAGACGGGGAGCCCATGGACCCTTCCCCAGCTCCTTTGCTCCCACAGCAGCCTTTTCCCTTCTCTTTCCTTGTCTCACAGTGTAGAAGAGTGACATTTCAAAAAGTATAGCAGCAGAAGTGTTTTTACCTATAACAAAAGATGTATGTATAATCACATTATGACATACTACAAAGTAGGTAAAAGTAGTAGTTTTTAGTACTTTTATAAATTCAAACTTAGCAATTTTCCTTATTTCAACATTAATATCAATAGGCATTAATGTCAGTTTTTTAAATGCCAGTGATTTTTAACCTGCTGAAATTTGTTTTGTAACTTACTGTGGGGTAAATGAGATATTTAGTTACACTTTTAAAAGTATTGCTTGTGTATGAAATACCTTGAAATAAAAGTTTGAAGATGTCCTATGAGTCGTTACGAAAAGAGTAGTTGTGAAAGTTTCAAAATGACAGATGCATTTTAATGGCAGAGTAGGAGTTCATTTATCCAAAAAAGAGGGAAATACAGCTGAAAGAGTTAAGAAAGAATTTAGTGGATGCGGAGAACAGCAAACAATGGTTAGAGCATTGTGAATCTTCGGCTTTGATCTTGAGAACCTAGCTGGATAGGACTGTCACTGGCTAAGATTAAAATGTAAGAATATCAGGGGAAATGCATTTGAGAAAAGTAAAACATTTATTTTGTACATATATAGCTTGAAATGCATATGGGAAATGTAGGTGGAGATTTTTAGTAGGCAATAGCATATGCGAGTTTGAAATGTAATGCAGATATGTGATCTAAAATTGGTTCTCAATTCTGACTGCACATTAGGAAACTTACTGTTTAAAATGACTAAATATCAGGTCCAACTGCAGATTGATTAAGTTCAAATTTATGGGGATGTGTGCCTGATTTTTTTTTTTTTTTCATATAAAAAGACTCCCCAGGCAATTATAAGAAACTCCCAGCTTTGGAAACTGCTGGCCTACAATTAGTGTCAATATCATCATTGCGTGGGTTGTCGTTGGGTGGATGAGAATAAGGATGAATGAGAACATCTAGTGAGTACAGGTTGTTCCTCTTCTCGTCTTCTATTTTCCCTTCAGATCTGCGCTTTCATGTAGACTGGGCACCAGAGCACTCTGAGCCCGGTGGACTGCACCAGTAGACTCTTCCATCCTCAGGTTTTTGGTAAGCACCATCTAGAGGAGGCATAGAGAGAAAAATCAGAGACCTAGGAAGGTGAAAACAGGTTTTTGGTTTTTTTTTTTCCCAGCTTCCTTTCTGCTGGGTCAAGAGGTGACCGCAGGTTGAGGGCCATTCTCAGTCAAAGGCCACAGCTGCAGCAGGTGCACCTCTTCACACAGCTGCTTCTAGAGTCTGCTTAGCTGCTACAGGTCAAGGGATGATGAGGCTAGCTCTATAGTTCTGAGCCATCCTCAGTTGATTCCCCTAAACCCTGTCAGTCCCTTTGTAGACAGTACCTTCATTAAATATTCCTCATTGGTTAAAAAGCAGTGACGTTGTGCTGAATATTCTATGCCAAGCCCCAGCCTGCCGCAGTAACATAAGAAGAGTTGTGGTCTGAAGATGGAACCAAGGGAGAAAATGACTTTTAGAAGATGTAACGAGGGACCCAGGGAAAGTTGTGGCAATGGAATCTGAACATGTAGAGTTTAAACGTAAGAACAGAAAAATAGCTGTTGTATTTGAAAGGTCATGAAAGGCTTTTTCCCGAGAGAAATTTTAGTGGTGCGCTAACAAAAATCAGATGGCAGGGGCTGGGGCATCAATGCAAGTGAAGAAATGAAGGATGGTTATTTGACAAGTTTGATGATAGGAGGAATAAAGAGTTTGGATTTATTAAAAAGAAGATGTGGAGCTAATCAATTGAGATTGCCAAACTCTTTTAATGAAAATTAGCTGTGCTCTATCTCCAGCAGTTACAACAGAGAACTAATAATATCACCAAGAGACTGTTGATGTGAGGGCAATATATATACGCACTGTTATAAAGCCTTAGATTTTTGATAGGTACTCAAGGAATAACACAGAGTTAAGTCTTGATTTTTAAAATGAACAAAGATATGAAGAGAAAATACAGAATATGTACAAATAATCAAAACATATGAAATTATGGCCATCCCTGGTAACCAAAAGAAGGCTACGATGAGCAATGATACATGTTTCACCTTACAACTTCATAATGATTCAGAAAATGGGCTATAGCCAGTATTGGCAAGAAGGTAAATAAAGTCCATTTTTGGTCAGAATGTCAATTTATATATCTTTTCTGAAGTCTGGTTTTTGCACTCTAACACTTTTTTTTTTTTTTTTTTTGAGACAGAGTCTCACACTGTCGCCCAGGCTGGAGTGCAGTGGCACGATCTCGGCTCACTGCAAGCTCTGTCTCCCGGGTTCAGGGCATTCTCCTGCCTCAGCCTCCCGAGTAGCTGGGACTACAGGCGCCTGCCATAACACCAGGCTAATTTTTTGTATTTTTAATAGAGACGGGGTTTCACCATGTTAGCCAGGATGGTCTCGATCTCCTGACTTCGTGATCCACCCGTCTCAGTCTCCCAAAGTGCTGGGATTACAGGCGTGAGCCACCGTGTCCGACCGTGCACTCTAACACCTTTAAAGAAAACATTAATTGTTTCACTGAAGCTCTGAGTTCATATGTCCATGCTCTCCGGCCCAGGTGTACTCTCCCTTAAGCCTTCTCTTGAGCACTTATGTGCCACTAATCATCGTGACTTCAGTCCTTAAAATTTCTTTAATGCCACTGACTATAAAATAGGATTGACAAAAAGGCCCATTCAACATTCCATTGAAGCATTGAGTGCTATGTTTTAAGATATAAGTTTATAACATACATCTGTCATGAAATCCGTTGACTCTTCACAACTAGATGCTCTTACATAGAAAACATAGTTACTTACAAAGTGATGGTTGAAATGAATTTCTGCTGTAATGCCATTACATATCCCTAAAACATATTTAAGAATTATGAAGAGAAGCATTATTGAAAACAAAATGTATTGATACTAAAGAGTAACTATTTTAAAAAGGTAATATCATGATGCTCATATGAATTTCAAATGAATGCATGTCAAATATTTTATTTAACTCTTTAATGAAGAAATTAGTATGATGCTACACCCAACTCAAGGTAGAATTCAAAATTCAAAATAAACACATACGTAGGTAAATCAGGAATGTTGAAATGAATTTACAAAATGATGAAAAACTGGCTTTTTCCATGGAGGTTGGGGTCGTTGTCCAGGAATTAGTAGTTATTTTCGGGGACAGAATTCATTTGCATTTCTATGAGCAAGTGCCATTTAAACTGCAATCAGTTATCTACAATTTATGGAATTGTAACCACTTTAAAAAAGATGAAAACAGTTAACCTGAAAGGTTCTCCTGCACTGAATGAGATGCTCAGTTATTTTTGAATTTGCTTATTTTTGTCTTTTTAAAAAAATTTTACAATATTTGACAGTAACCTTCTTGATAGTGATAAATCAATTTGTGCCACATCTCATGGCATATCAGCTTTCTGTGTCTTTGTCTGTCTCAAACAACCCCACATGCCTACCTCAACATGCGTTTTACCTCCCTTCAAACTGGATTAATGGTATCCATGTTATATGACTTTATACGTGTTCTTCACTTTAGAGCAAATAGTTGTGAACAGTTAATGGAACACACACAGAGATGGGAATGGGACCCTCTGAGTTTTGTTCCCAGAGTCTATACTCTTTTCTACTGTGCCATATTATGGTGACAATTCAACTAGGTGGCCTGTGTCCACAATCCGTAGCAAAAACGCCGGTAAACTTACAGATTCTCTGCGTCCTATTTGCCAAGTGCTTCAGTGATATCTGTAGCCTAAAGAGAAAAGCTAAGTTTTTCCTCTCTATCTCTCTGTTCTTTCCTTCTCTTTTCTTTTGAATTTCCTAAAACAAAGGAAGAAAAAGGAGGGGATGAATTTGGCAATGTGTCAGTTAATTTCATCAATGTAGACGAAGTTAAATTAGGAGGCTGAATTATCAAGATTGACTGTTTCCATTGATGCAATTAAATCAGGTAAATTGCCAGTGCTTCACAAATGCAGTCTTAGGTGTGACTGAAGTTGTGATTGATTGGAAAGTACTCACAGAGAAAACAAGCACAGGAAAAACAGCACTATTCCAAAATGCAGAACAAAACCACACATATTTAGGCTTTACAATTTTCGTCCTCCTTCATATTCTTACTTTGATGTATTTCTGCCTTTTAATTTAGCCTTTTCCTAAAAAAAACAGTTTGCGTTACAGTTTACAAAGTAAGATAAAATATGCTTTAAGAAGTACAAAAATGAGGCAAGTGAAAATGAATTAAAAACAAAAAAAAAAAGAATCCAGGAGCAAATTCAATCCACAAAGTTTGTCTGTGACATCACTGTCCTTCCAAACAAGGAGCTTCCAGTTCAACTCCAAACATTTAGCAGTGCAGACTGGAAAATGCAGTGACCAAAATCAGAGTCCCTGGGTGGAAAGCAAGCCATTTAATAGGAGGTGAAAGAGTCCTGCTATAAATACTACAGAAAATAATTTTCAAATCTACTCTCCTAAGGAGAACACTGTGGGACATAATGAATATCATCTTTAGAAACATCTTCTTGTAACTATTTCTTAAAATATCCTTCCAGACAAAGCAATGACATCATTACAAACTCAAACTTAGCAAAATGCTTTTTGGAAAAAGGAAAGTGGAAGGACATTGAATGATGTCCAGGTATGTAGCTCTCTGATGATCTGATTTCATCCAAGAATCATGTGGAAACAGCTAGGACTGGGTAAATTTTATATCTCCCAAACAGTTTTTCATAAATATCATTTTATTTGGCTAAGCTTTCAAGTGTGACTCAATGATAGTAAAGGGGAGAGCCTAACTCCTGACAATTGCATGAAATGTTGGTCTTCAATGTTGCCAGTGAACTGAGAAACTATGTTAATAATCAGTCAGGTTAGCCCTTTTCTCTTAGATAATTTTGTTATTCACAATTCTCTTTGACAGGTATTAGCTTTAGACAATTGACTTGCAAAGTATTTTTTTTTAAATGACCATAAACATGTTAAAAATGGATAAACCCTGAGTGGTGACAGGAAAACAGCACATAAAAATAATAGAAGGATGTGATTTCTCTGCCATTATCGACTTAACTTTTAGTAATAAACATGTAGTTAGTTCATTTTTTTAGTATCAACACTAATTAAGTACTTTGTAATTTTTTACAAATTTGATTTTATTATTTTCATACCTACTGATCTCTAATTTCTTGAGAAAGGTTGTCTTACTACACAGTGCATTTTAAACTTAAATACTGTATATTCATATTTAAATCTGAGATTATTGGGACACAATGATAAAAGAATTTATATAATGCCATTTTCTGAATCCATATTCAGTTTGAACTGTTTATTAATCAAATAATATACTTGAAGCTACATCGAAATGTTTAAAAACATGTTGGCAATGATGAGTCTATAAAGCAATTTAGTGGGTATAACTCTTATTATTTTCTGATATGGGCCCTGCCTGGTTTCTGGGGCCTTGAATCTGCAATCCCTGGTGGAAGACAACAGCCCTATTTCTCTGTACCTGAAAGTTTTTTCTTTTAGTTTAATTTCATTCGCATTTTAATCAATCATTAGCTTATCTTCAAACTTCTTAAAGTATGATTTTAAAAAATTGAAATCACTTTACAAAGCATTGCATTGGCAATGTTTGAATAAAGCATTAGCTTGCCACTATCCCAGAGGACTATTATATTTTTCTATTTTAGTAAGTTTATTGAAGTCAAACAGGCCTTGGGCCGCTGCCTCTGTCTCTCTTGCCTTCCCCACTGAAACTCCAGCTCACGCCCACAAACACAGCCAAACCTGTGCAAACTGAAGCACCGCAAAACTACCTGTGTGAAAGCAGAACAAAACGTGTCATAATCTGTTCCACCTTGTATTGTAGCACAAACCATCAAACTCACTGCAGCAAGTACCTTTGTCATTCACCAAGAAATGGAAGTTGTTTAGCGTAACTGTGCCTTACCTTCCTGAGGTATATTTCTGGATTTGGTTTACTGAATTCAAAGTTGAATGATTCACCAAACTTCTTAGTTTTCAATGCTTAAAGTCCCAAATAACTTTTTTAAAAATCAGAGCTGCCAAAGTTAGGAATGATTTTAATATCCATTCCCGAGAGATGCAGAAGTAGCTGCTGTGATATTTCTTGTACTTTATCAACTAAAGTCACCTTGACAGGCATCCTCAGGATGAAGACCTCAATAACTCTTAGGTAGTCCATTTCTTTAATGCACATCTGTGGTTGTCAGAAAATATTTTTTGATATTGATTTGAATCAATTGATCCATGTTTTGCCCACTAGAACAACAGAAACCAAATATACTCTTTTTCAAGTCCTTTTCATTTTTAAATACAATTACTAGAATCCCCTGAGCTTTCTTTTATTCTGTGGTCCTTCCCCCGGGCCAGTGTGTCCAGGTGACCTGCCCTTCCAACCCTCTCCTCTCTTTCAGACAACTTTGTCCATGTCCCTTTGCAGAGGCCCTGGGCAGAGATCCCCCTGGGAGGTCTGCTGAGACCAGTGCACGCTGGAGCTAATGAGTCATTTTATATGGACTTGGTGATGATCTCAGTGTCATAAAAAGGAGATTCCACTATTTCTCTTTCAAACACAGCCCTAGCTGCTGAGGCGGATCTCTCTGATTCTATATTTTAAATTGATTTTTGAATTTAAATTGAGAGCTTTCAGGTCTTATGCTTTTAGAGCCAAAAGAGAACATTCAAATCAACTGGAGATTAGGGTTAATGTTCCCGATCGACTGCCAAATAGTTATGTGGGCTTGAACAACTCTATTGGCTTCCTGGGACAGCTCTCTGCTGGAATATGGGAATAGGAATGCCATCTCCCCCTGCCTTACAGGACTCTTATGAGGATCTAGTAAAGAATACCCATAAAAGTCTTTTAAAAACGATAGAAAACACAAGATGTCATTGGTTTATATGTGTATCCTGATTCCACTCTTTCCATATCATTGTCTCTTTGTGAAAACCAGACTTCTCAAAAAGCTCTTGTATTTTTTTCTTTTTTTTTTTTTTTCCGAACACCAACCAATACTCTGACACTATCTGTGTGGACAACAGTTCAATTCGATTCTAACTAACCAGAGTTAGAGAAAACCCCATGGGATCAGGGCCCAGTGCCACAAGATTGCCCCCATATTACATGCCAGCCACAAAAAGAGTGCCAGTCTTCCTGGTCTCCTGCCAGGCCCACTACAAACACAGGATTCCCACCATTCCCACCCCTCCAAATGTGACAACTTTTTAGAACAACTCAGAACTCAGGAGAACACTACACTTACTGATTTTTGGTTTATGATAAAGGACAATTCAGGACCAGTGAGATGGAAGTGATGCACAGGACGGGCTGGGTATGGGGTGAGGTAATGACTGAGAGCGTCCACACCTTCTCTGGGCGCACCACCCTCCTGGCACATCTGTGTGTTTGCCAGCTTGGAAGCTCCTTGAATCTCTTTGCTCACGAGTTTTTATAACCCAATCTCTAACACTCTCCTTTCCCTGGGGGTTGGGGGTTATAGCTGAAGATTTCCAGCCCCTAATCATCATTTTGTCTTTGGGGTGACCAGCCCTATCGTGAAGCTGTGTAAGGGCCCCACCCTAGGTTACCTCACTGGCATAAACACAGGTGTAGTAGAAAGGGGCTTGTTATAAATTACGGAAGGCACTTCCGTTTCTGCCAGTCCCAAGGGTTTTGGTAGCTCTGTGCCAAGAACAGGGGAAAAAGATGAAGTACAATTTTTATTACTCCACTGCTGTCCATACTGGTTGTTAGCATTTTCTTTGGTCTCTCCTCAAATGACACTACTCTCCGCTGCCCCGTCACTTCCCTGAACAGTTCTCTTGGTGATTTTCTCTCCTCATCCTACTTTCCTTTTCATGAGCACAAGAACTAGTTAAGCAGTGAATCCTGTATCGTTCTTGAAGCACCCCTCACTTTGGAGACTTTAATACCACAACCTGCTTGTTTTCCTTCCACGCTTCTGACTCTTCCTGCTTTGTCTCCTTGGAGGTATATTAACGAGAGAAGTAAAATGTTGCAACTGGTTTAAATGAGAATTTGATATACAGATATGTGCATTCTCCAGGGCACAGGCTGCATTTATATTGCTATGAAATGTGCTAAAAAGAGGAGACCAGGCCTGAAGAACCCCTGAGCAGACAACACTAGTCAGGCCTCATAAGTGACCTCGACTTTACTTGATTTGCAAACATAGGTGAAGCTCAGCTTGAGCTATTTCTTGTAAATGCCTGTATTCAAAACACAACTTAAGCTTAACCGGTCAGAAGCAGTCTACTCACTTATAATCCTATAACTGGGGACTTTCCAATGGGATAGATCAAATAAGGCAGCTGTATAACTGAAACCAACCAAATGCTTTCTCTGATTTACTTCTGTGTTGTTCTATAAAAACCTCCTCTTTCTCTTTCCTCAGTGAAGCTCCTGAACCAGTTCTACTTTGGAGGTGCCCAATTCATGAATCGCTTGCTCAAATAAACACTTTTTTTTTTTAAATTGTGCCTCCATTTACTTTCAAATAACAGTAATTATTTGCATGCCTGTGGAAGGAAACATTGGTATTACTGTGTGTTTTTTTTTAATTTATTTTATTTTATTTTTTACAATTTAAGCTCTAACTCTACAGAATTGTAAAATAACATAATAAATAACCCAAAATGTACGTTCCTATCAAATCAGATAATCACCCAGATCTCCTGCTAAAATAATTTCCAGCATTTCACTGAAAGGACACCTAGTAATTTCTTTTGCCCATTTCCTGACAGTTTCTCCACTAGAAATAAAAGTAATCTTGAAAGAAAATTCTTAATCTCAAACAGGCCAAGGATGCCCATAAGGTTTGACCTGATATTTACATAGGTGCAGAAGAATTTAAATTAGCCATATGGGCATCTTTGAGTTTATTCTGTAGTTCTAAATCAATGAATTATTAAGCAACTACTACGGCTGGAGAGTAAACTTATGACTAGGAGTTTTCACAAGGAATCTTAGATTGGTCTTCTAAAAATCCTTATTATTTGCTACTCTGTATTAGTTCGTTTTCACACTGCTATAAAGAACTACCTGAGACTGGGTAATTTATGAAGAATAGAGGTTTAATTGACTCACAGTTCTTCGGGCTTAACAGGAAGCATGACTTGGGGGGTCTCAGGAAACTTACAATCATGTGGGAAGGCCAAGGGGAAGCAAGCACATCTTACCATGGTGGAGCAGGAGACAGAGCGAGTGAACAAAGGGGCAAGTGCCACACATTTTCAAACAACCGGATCTCTTGAGAACTCACTATCACAAGAATAACAAGGGAGAAGTCTGCCTACATGATTCAATCACCTCCCACCAGGCCCCTTTCCCGACACATGGGGATTACAATTCGAGATGAGATTTGAGTGGGGACACAGAGCCAAACCATAACATGTTCTAAGACCAGGACACTGACCACAAGAAACTTTCTCCAACGGATTTCACCTGCATTTCCTACATTCAGGTGAATCCTTTAAATTGGCTGAGGCACATCAGGTACCAAGAAGAGACCTTTGTCACTGCCTTTGATCCTGAGACCTTCTGAGCCAGGTGCTTGGGGGCTTTACCTGGGGAGGCTTTGAGTTTTACTCCACACAGAATGTCAAACTTGTTTTTTAAAAGTGGGCTTGTCAGACCTGATTAAATGACAATTATTTTCAAATATGATACCAAGTAAGGTCTTGAGTGTAGAATCAAATTGCCCAATTATATCCTAATAAAAAGCAAGACAGATACCCAGTGTACCTATTCAACTATCTATACAGCAGTTTCATAAAACATTAGGAAATTTAGTAAACCTGTTGACTTCTGGGGAGTCAGTGAGAATCAGATACATTTCTTAAATGTTTCATTTCATCATGAAGAGCAGAGTTTATGAAATTGAGGTTAAGATTTGCTTCAAATCTTAAGAAGAAAGCACTTTGATATTTATCTGTTCAAACTAAAAACTACGTTTATGGTATTCTACAATACTTGCATTTTCCTCTTACCTATGTAATTAGTTCCTGTTCTCAGGAACCCTGCTTTTAAGAGGAAGGTCTAGGCTGGGTACAGTGGCTCACGCCTGTAATCCCAGCACTCTGAGAGGCTGAGGCAGGCAGATCACCTAAGTTCGGGAGTTCAAAACTAGCCTGACCAATATGGTGAAAGCCCGTCTCTACTAAAAATACAAACATTAGCCAGGCATGGTGGTAGGTGCTTATAGTCCCAGCTACTGGGGAGGCTGAAACAGGAGAATTGCTTGAACCCAGGAGGCAGAGGCTTCAGTGAGCCAAGATCACACCACTGTACTCCAGCCTGAGCAATAGAGTGACTCCATCTCAAAAAAAAAAGAAAAAAGAAAAAAGAAAAAGATGAAAAGGAGGAAGGTCTCTTTCTGGATCATAAAGTGTCCTGGAAAGCCTGACTAAGTGGATGGTTGCCATCTGAGAGTTGGTTAAGTAACATCAGCTCAGTAGCTTGTACACAAGAGACAATTCTGGAAGTATAAAAAGTTAAAGTTGCTGGTACAAACATTTCCACAAGGCTCTAAGAGCCCACTTTTACTGAAGACACACAAATCTTACATCAGTATCCAACAAGAGAGTAAAGAGAAACTACCTGTAGATGACGAAGACGGAATGGCTTTGGCCAATTTATTGTAATAACCAATGATATCAGAATGGAGAAGAGAGGAATTATCTATCTCATTCAAACTTCATTACCTCCACAAAGCCCTTGTCTCCAAATAGAGCCCTATTCATGGTTAGGAATTCAATGCATGAACTTCAAGGACACAATTTCATTTATTAAACAAGAAAAGGCAATGTGATATACACCATGGAATACTATGCAGCCATAAAAAAGGATGAGTTCATGTCCTTTGTAGGGACATGGATGAAGTTGGAAACCATCATTCTGAGCAAACGATCGCAAGAACAGAAAACCAAACACTGCATATTCTCACTCATAGGTGGGAACTGAACAATGAGAACACTTGGACACATGGTGAGGAACATCACACATCGGGGCCTGTCATGGGGTGGGGGGAGGGGGGAGGGATAGCATTAGGAGATATACCTAATGTAAATGACGAGTTAATGGGTGCAGCACACCAACATGTCACATGTATACATATGTAACAAACCTGCACATTGTGCACATGTACCCTAGAACTTCAAGTATAAAATAAATAAATAAATAAATAAATAAAAAAGAAGGAAATAAAAATATTTTACACCCCTTCCCCCCCACAAAAAAAGAAAAGGCAATGTGAGGACACAGTGAGAAGGCGGCCGTCTGAAAATCAAGGAGAGAGACCTCAACAGAAACCCACCTTGCCAGCACCATGGTCTTGGATTTCCAGCCCCTAGAACTGTAAGAAAATAGGTTTCTGTTCCTCAAGCCTCCCAGACAGTACTATTCTATTATGGCAGCCAAAGAGACTAATACAATTATATTTTTCTATTTAAATTTTATCTAGCAATGCCTGAGGATCTTTCCGAATTGAATAATGCTTGCTATGCAGCTCTCACCATAGTGTTGAGGTAATTTAAGAAATATAGGCCACCTCACAAAACATAATTATTTGTAGCATTGCTCTTTTCATAACGTGACAGAAGACATTTTTATGAAATCTCAAGAGATGTAGACACTTTATTTGTTTTTATTAATTTAGGATATAATCTTAGACAGCCAAAATCTAAATAATTGTTAGTGGAGATTTGGGCATTTGTTTAGGATAAGATCATGAATACCTAAAAAACAATGGTTGGTTAATTCATCAAAATAACATCAAAATATTTTAAAGTAAACTTAGAAGTTTTCACAGTTATATTCTTAGCTCTTTCCAAAGCAAGAAAATGTTTTATTTTTAGTAATCAAAGATATATTAAAGTAAACACAGAAAATTATTCAAGTGGGATACAGAATCTCTATTACCTATTATCAGAATTTTGATTACACAAAAGATTAAAAAATGACTTTTTACATTGTAGGCAAGTCACACATCAATAATCCAAGGTAACAAGCACATCAGAAACCGAGTGAAATTTGTCAAAATACAAAACATTTTAGTTTTGTTTTAGATTCATATGTTATTAACAAAGACAAAATTCAATTTCTAAGTTTTGTTTTCCACTATGCTCTTTCATATTCTGGAAAGATCTGTCACTTTCCTAAAAGACAAAACTAATTCTTTTCCTTGAAAGACAAAAATATATGCACTTGTGTTTCCCTGACTCTATTATCCTTAGTAGAGTCTCGATCGCCCATTTGATTAAGCTTATTTCACAGAAAAAACTGGGTTAATGGGGGAATAATTAAGAACTGATGTTATATGGTGTTTGCTGTATTACCAAAGGTCTCAGGAAACATACCTGGTGGCCATGTCATCCATCCTCTACATCTGCTTGCCATGGCAAAAATAAATATACTTATTGATATGGATGTAGCCCAACAGATAGTCTTCTGGACAGCATATAAAAATAATAAGCACAAGTATGTAAACTTAAATTTATATTTAGCAGTCAAGGACTCAACTGTTATACATTCATTAGAAATTATTTTGTTTTCTAAGAATCCTCCAATTTTAAGGGTATTTAACATTAGTCAAGATCTTAAGTAACCTAAAGAAGTTAGAAACTAAGTTAAAGCTGTCACGCTACAACACATAATTACTATTGATAGAAAAGGTTTATCATAATAATAATTTAATGCAATTTTTCATATTTTAAGCATTGTTCAGAAATAATGTTCGTTTTTATGATCGATAGACCAGTATAAACCCAGAAATTGCAGTTTGACTCTTATCATCATGAGAAAAGCAACCAAAATAAAGTGAATTGTAGGTCAAATTATATTTAGTGTGGCTATAGCAGAAAAAACATAGACTTTTTAATAAATGAAATTATTTATATAATTTGCCTAATAATGGAATTAGATACACTTGGAATTTAAACATGCTTCTGAACTAAAAATTTTATAAAAACATTTTAATGTTTTCTAACTTTATTGGTTTATAATTAACATGCAAAAAATGTGTGTATTGGGTTGATGCAAAACAGCAATTACTTTTACACAAACCAAATATTTAATGTACAACTTGATGTTGAGACAAGCATGCATTGTGATGTGATAAACACAAACAACTTAGTGAATGTATCTGTCACATATCATGGTTATCTTTGTGTGTTTGTGGTGAAAACTCTTAATATCTATCCTCTTAGCAAATTTTAAGTATACAATACACTATTAAAGATGATAAATTTTAATCTAGTGTATTTAAAATGTTAGTTTATTTTTCTATTTTTTTGAATTTGGAAAAATTGGATTTATATGTGTATTTATCTTTAAAAAGCAAATCAGAATAGTGCCTCTTTAATTTAAAGAGATAGGAACATTTATATCCACTAACTGAGGTCAAGATCTTTCACAATTACAGAGCCACAAACGTGTTAGAGAGCTCACAGTATGACACCTACCACTTCACCACAAGTCAATAATACACACAAAGATGCAAAAGTTTGATGGCTGAGATCTCAAAGAGAAGTTCAGTTTCCCAAGTGCATAAAATTCTTAATTGATTTGAGCTCACAAGTAAAACAAAATAGGCAATGAGAATAATAAGCCAGATTATGTCTTCTTTTATTCAACAGACAGTAGACCTACAGCGATCATCGAACTGGCAGATCATAAAGGCAAATTCTTAATTGCTTCCTCCAGTGGAAAATAAGCCATCAGCTATGTCTTACCCAGCAACAAAACAAAACATAAAGTTAGTAGGAAACACAGTTAAAGAAACAGAGTGAACAAGGTTAAATATCTATTGCCATTTGATACCCTCTCTGGGAGACAGGAAAATTGTTCATGGGCTTAAGCAATTCAGGTCCATTTCTTCAGCCCCACAGTTTACCTGGCTCTAAGTTGATGAACTGGACATTTTGGCAGATTATATACCTCTAAACCCATTAACATGTAACATTCAAACAGGTAAAATCACAGTTCTCATGGAAATATCAAATAAACATATGTCAAATGTCATTTAACTCATCAGTTTAATGAGAGAACCAGTAAGATGTTGAAATCAGTTCTCGGAAATCTGGTTTTTTTCAACCTAGAACTCCCCACTGACACTAACCCTATCAAAAATTGCTATTTGACATTTCATCTGGATGTCTTAAAGGCCTCTCAATTCACTGTGTCCAAAAAGGAATTCATGATTTTCTTTTCCAAACCTCTTTCCTTCTCTTGGGGTGTTCACTACTTCTGGCAATGATCCCACTTTCTGTTGAATTATTTACACCAGAAATCTAAGACTAATACATGATACTTTATCTCCCTACACTTTCACCTGCCATTACATGTTTATTACCAATCTCTGTTGATTTTACTTTCTAAATATCTCTTACCTATATCTGCTTCTAAGTTAACCATGTCCATCCATACCATAACACCACCATCACCATTTCATCTGGACCATATCACCTAGACTAAACCAATACCATGTGTTTTTCTCATCGTTTTCACCACATCAAGCATCTTCTTATCCCTCCAATTTTGTCCATATATCACCCAGAGTGACAGATAGGATAATGTATTCTACTAATAGAAATCCTTAATGATTTCCTATTGCTCTTGAGATAAAGACCAAAACCCTATGAAGCCCCATTGCTCTTAGGATAGGGACTTAAACTTTATTATTCTCTACTGTTTTTATGGTACAGACCCCAATACTATGATCCTCCCTCCTGTTATAATAAAGACACAAACCTTATAACACGTCATCTCTCTTAGGATAAAGACCAAAATCTATGATACCCGGCTGCTTTCAGGATAGAGACCCAAGCCCTCTATCTGGAGTACAAGGCTCTCTTACAGTGCTGCTACTTACCCTACCTTCCTCTCTTCAATATTGTCATGAACCAGATTCCCCTCACTTCCTGGTTCAAGCTTCCTTAATTTCTTCGTAGGTTTCTCAACTTCTCATTACTGCATCTTAGAAGTGTTTATTTATTTATTTTTATTTTTTACTTTCAATATTTTTCTCTTAAATCTCCTACTTTGCTGCCTGGTTCAAACCTACGATTATCCAAGTTAATCTCATTTTTATTTTGTCAGAGCCTTTTCCTTGACTGTTCAGGAAGACCAAATTATACCCCTCCCCTGATAGCACTTAAAAAAACATTGTAATCTCGGCCGGATGTGGTGGCTCACACCTGTAATCCCAGCACTTTGGGAGGCCAAGGTGGGCCGATCACGAGGTCAGGAGTTCCAGACCAGCCTGGCCTATATGGTGAAACTCCATCTCTACTAAAAATATAAAAATTAGCCGGGCATGGTGGCACATACCTGTAATCCCAGCTATTCAGGAGGTTGAGACAGGAGAATTGCTTGAACCTGGGAGGCAGAGGTTGCAGTGAGCTGAGCTGAGATCGCATCACTGCACTCCAGCCTGGGCAACAGAGAGAGACTCTGTCTCAAAAAAAGAAAAAGTGTAATCTTATATCGAATTTTGTGATTCATTTTTTTTCTCTACCATTGCACAGTTAATTTCAAGAGGGCAGGACCATGTCTAATTCTACTTATTATATTCCTACTGAATATTATGTAGTTGGCTTATATTAAATAATTTTAATTTAATTTAAATAAAATGTATTTATTGAGTGAATGTATGACTTGCTGTCATATAACATATTTCTAAGTCTGATTCTATCTTCTATACTAGATAATTCATTAGTTCGCAATTTTATGTATATATGTTATAATGTGATTAGACTTCCATAAAAATTTATTAAATAATAAAGAGGGTTAATATGTCATATCACAAGAAGGCCAGAAGTAGGAAAGTGGTAGTAGTTTAGCCTGTGAATCAGATGAGGTTATAAATTAAGGTCCTTTACTTACCAGCTGTGTGAGCATAGTTATATATTTACAGATCACTGAAACATTTGTTAAATTCAGTCTGCTCAAGAAAAAAGTGGGACTGAGAATATTACCTTTCACACAGGGATTCTTTCAGAATTACTGAATTAATACATTCAAACAATTCCTTCAATACTGTTCAAGCACTTCAGTATTATCAATGACAGTTTCCTGCAGTATCTTGGATATTATTCCTGTGGACCTATAGAGTGTTAGCCATTTAAAAGACATCGGCGGCTTTTGCTGTCTCCATATTTATTACAGCATTTAGGACTAGGTTCAACTACTCAGAACAGAAAATGTTACTGGTTCAAGCTTCCTTAATTTCTTCGTAGGTTTCTCAACTTCTCATTACTGTATCTTAGAAGTGTTTATTTATTTATTTTTATTTTTTACTTTCAATATTTTTCTCTTAAATCTCCTTAAGAGAGGAGGCTTAAACAGAGATAATGTGTCTTGTGCAAAACATCCACATTTGGAGAGAATAACACCAAGAATCCAGACCCTTTGTAACTTCCTGCAGTGGGTTTAGCACCTTCAGGAGGGAAAGTCAAGGAGAGGGGAGTGACATTGGGAGACTTCGACATACATATCACTGCCCAGAAGCAATCATTTCCAGCAGTAAAAAAGAAGGGAAACTGAAGTTTTTGCCTCAACAATCTCTATAGTAGAAGCAGACAAGGCAGTAGGAGAAGGGAAGAAGTGTTTGGTCCATCATATATCCTAGGTGTAGGTATTTGAGGGTATGACCATACCAGTTAATTAGGGGAGATGAGTAGAAACTCATCTCTTCCACATGTAGGAAGCTAACTTTGCCATAACTGTTACTAATACACCCTTCAAAATCACCATCTTGAAAGGTTTTGTGAAATGAGCATGATTTTCTTTTGATACAAGGTCAGACCTTCAGAATGATCAAGAAACTCATTTGAGGACAAGTACCAATTCAAAGCTGATGTAAAGTAGGCATTTTCAAGAGGAAGAAATACTTCTCATATCTGAACTGTGTAAGCAAGTATTTATTTATTTTTTGAATCCTGAAAAAGCAATTAGAAGAGAGAGAGGAAAATATTTCCTTTTCTGAAGGCTGCCAAGAATAAAGCCTATTCTCATCTGTTAAAATAAAAAGAGGTAATAAGCTAAAATAAGAATATACTAACCTTATTCTTGAACCCAGCCGCCTCTAGAAAAAAAACACTATAAAAGTGAAGCTAAGTTCAGTAATTTTTGCAGTGATTGCCTTTTTGTTAGCTCTAGTTATCTTTCAAGTTTTATTGATAATAAAACATTAATTGCAAGGACAACTTTTGAAATCTATTATTGAACACCTACGACACTCATGTCTCTCCACATTCTTGCAAAGGAATTGCTTTATGAATTAAACCACTTGGGGAAGTAGATCCTTTCATTCTTTCAATTAAACATACATATAAGGATAGCCATATACTACTTTACATGCAAAATTTTAGGCCATAGCAATTTAGTAACTAACACGTTATGGGGACTGCAATTTTTCAGTCCCCCACTTCTTCTACCTCACCACTCTGCTATTTGAAGCTATGATTCTCCATTCAGAATATAACCACATTAGTTTATGAAACAGGAAAATATGAAGGGCAGACTCTAGAAATATCAGAATCACTTGGACAGCAAAGTCCAAAATACGTATTATGAAAGGGAATTATCATATTTGACTCAATATGTTGCTGCAAATAAATAAAAATTATTTGCTCAGTATAGATACTCCTTATATACTTCAGTATTTTATATACCCTGACTGAATACTTATGACTATCTATGAGCAGAATAATGAGAAAAAACTTACTAAAAAAATCTAATTATTTTGTTCCTTTTCTTAATAAATGTCCTGTTTCACAGTTATACCATTTTCTGGATTTTTATTTTTATTCTGACTTTATAAAATAAACATTATTGTTAGAATAGTTTTAAATTAACAAAAAAAAATCACACAGATTACAGAATGCTCCATATATCTCCATATATGTTATATACACATACACACACATTTTTAAATACGTATATTATATATATATTTTTATATGTCCCTTCCCCTCCCGTAGAAATCACTGAATTGTTTACTGGCTCTAAAGTTTTGCTCTCATTATTAAATTTGTAACAAATATATATAATATATATTTATATACAGTATACATAAAAATATATATATAATAAATGTAATATATATTTAGCCTGCTTATATATTTTTGCCTGCTCCAGAATTCCATTCCATCCAGGATGCCACAGAACTTTCACTAATCTTGTCTCTTTGAGCTCTTCTTGGCTATGACAGTTTCTTAGCCTTTTCTTATTTTTAATGACCTTCACAGTTTTGAGGAGTGCTGGTCAGATCTTTTGTAAAATGTTCCTTTGTTAGAATTTTTCTGACTTTTTACCATGATTAGACTGGACTTAGAGGTTGGGGGGGGTGGACTGTCACAAAGGTAAAATACATTCTCATCATAGCATATCAAGGGTTTATACTATCGACATGACTTACAACTTACTATTGATGTTAACATTGATCACCTGGTTGAGGTAGTATTTGTCAGGATCCTCCACTGTAAAGTTAATTTTTCCCTATTTCTACACAGTACTTCAGCTCTATCAGTAAGAACTCATGGATATTTCTCTTGTACTTTGGGTTATAATCCAATTTTTTAAAAATTTTTGCTCAAATTGTTCCAGCTTTGGTCATCTGACACTTTAAGTAGCTGCTGTGTGCTTTTGACATTATTGCAACTTCGTTTAGCACTTTCTTACTTTCTAAAATGTCAAAATGTTCCAGGCTTATGTTCTATATTACCTTATGTAGCTCCAGGATTAACCATTTCTCCAAGGTTTTGACAAACTCGTAGTGTCATATATCCACCATTACAGTATCATACAGAATAATTTTACAGCCCTAAAACAAGCCCTTGTGATTCACCCAGTCAACCTTCCCCTCCCCTAGAAATTACTGATGGCTTACTGGCTCTGAAGTTTTGCTCTTCACAGAATATCATGTAAATGGACTCAAGGGTAGGTAGGTTTCACAGACTGACTTCCTTCATTTAGTAATATGCATTTAGGATTCATCCATGTCTTTGTGTATGTTGATAGCCCATTTTTAAATCACTGAATAATATTTCATCACAAGGATATACCATAGTTTATTTATTCATTCACCTATTGAAAGGCATCTTGATTGTTTCCAGTTTGGAACAATTATAAATGAAGTTGTCACATGTATAAATACGCATGCCACTCTTTGTGTGGATATAAATGTTCAAATAAGTTAGTTAAACACCTGGTAACCTGATGGCTAGATTATATGATAATACTATATTTTTCCTTGTTAAGAAACTGGCAAATTATCTTCTAAAGAAGTTGTGCCATTTTGAGTTCTGATCAGCAGTGGATCAAAGTTCCCATTACTCCATATCGTTGTCAACAATTATTTTAATGATGATGTTTTCTTTTTGGTGAGTTTTAAAATGTCTTTGTATATTTTATATATAAATCATTTATTTGATATGTGTTTTGCAAATATCTCCTTTTAGTCTGTGGATTGTCTTTTTATTCTTTTAACAATTTATTTTATAAAACATAAGTTTTTAATTTTAACTAAAGTCCAACACATCTATTCTTTTTAATTGATTGTGCTATTGGTGTTGTATTTTAAAACTCATCACCAAATCCTAGGTCAGACAGATTTTTCTATTATGTTTTTGTCTAGAAATGTCATAGTTTGTATTTTACATACATTTGTGATCCATTTTGATTTAATTTTGTGTAAGGTATAAGGTCTTTTTCTAAGTTTGTTTGTTTATTTTTGTATATGGATGTTCAATTAATCCAGAATCATTTGATGAAAAAAGTGTTCTCTTTTTCTTTCAATCTTTTTGGCCCTTTCGTCAAAGAGTAAATGAATGTGTTTCTGTACAATAATAATATGATTTGTCTGTGTCCCCACCCAAATCTCATCTTGAATTGCAGTCCCCATGATTCCCACGTGTTGTGGGAGGGACCCGGGAAAGATAATTGAATCGTGGGTGAGGTTTCCCCTATACTGTTCTTGTGGTGGTGAATAAGTCTCATGAGGTTTGATGGTTTTATAAGGGGACACCTCTTTCACTTGGTTCCCATTTTCTCTTTTATCTGCCTCCATGTGGGACGTGCCTTTTGCCTTCCACTAGGGTTGTGGGTCTCCCAAGCCATGTGGAACTGCGAGGCTATTGAACCTCTTTTTCTTTATGGATTGCCCAGTCTTTGTCAGCAGCATGAAAATGAACTCATACCAGTGATATCTGTATTCTCTATTCTGTTCCATTGATCTAAGTGTTTATTGACTGGCTAGTATCATGCTATCTTGATTACTGTAGCTTTATAGTAAATCATGAATGCTAATAGGGCACATCTTTTGACTTTCTACTTATTCTTCTTTACTACTGTATTTGCTTTTCCAGGTCTTGTGCCATTTGTATGGAATTTAGAATCAGTTTGTTTCCATCTACAAAATAGCTTCCCATGATTTTCTTCTTGAGATTTCATTGAATCTATAGAGTAGGTTGAAAGAAATTGAGATCTCAACAATGTTATGTCTTCTAATGCATGAACATGAAATACTGCCCATTTATTGAGATCTTTGATTTTTATCAATGTTTTATAGTTTTCAACATACAAATCCTGTGCATATATTGTTAGATTTATATTTAAGTATATCATTTATTGGATGTTATTGTAAATTATAAATTTTATTTAATTTTAATTATAAATCTTTGTCTGTCATGTATGAGAAAGCCATGGACTTTTTATATTGCCCTGGTATCCTGTAACCTTGCTGTATTCACTTATTACTCCAGCTAAGCAGATCTCAGCTGCGTCTGCTGGATGAGGTGGAGCTTTATCCTATAACTTCTATTCTCTAATGCATCCAATAAAATTCATTGATTTTCACTTTGTCCTGCTTTTCCTCATAAGAACAGGAATAATGAAGTCCAAGCTTTCACACATAGGAGATAAAACTGAAAGTCCACACATTCTGATTTTTAAAAATTTTCTATTCTTTTGTTTTGCTATTCTTATATGTTTTTTAAATGTTTATCTTTGAGGTTTGAATTGTTTATGTAATGTAGAATCATCCACAGATAAATACAATTAGCAAATGTAAACCATAATTCATATAGTTTTAAAGGTACCTTTGTATGTACTCCAGAAGAAATAGACATCAACAATTTAGAGGCTACTTTTTATTTAAATAAATTTACACCTGCTTCCTTTTTTTTTTTTTTTTTTTTTGTAGTGAAACCCAGTTTCAGTTCTTTGAACACCAGAAAAAACTTTCTAGCAACCTCTGATGTATTCCTGCATCTAGAGTGGAAACACAGCACAGCAGAGAATTGAAAAATTTGAGAAAAAGAGTCAGTTGTTGGCCACATTGACTAAGATTCAGGCATGCACATACACATACCAAAGTGATTAGCACCCTAGCTGAGCTCAAATAAGGAGGAAAAAAAAACAGCATTACAAGAATGGGACAGTGGCAGGTTACTGCTAGCCCTGCCTGTGGTATTTCCCTTCCATTTGACCAGAAATGTCAAATTCTGTTGAAAAGAATGGCCCATTTTCATGCGAAGCTTTAGGAAGCACATGATTTCCACATGGAATCTGGCCTTTGTCAGACATTGTATGGGACTGTAAAAATGACTTATTCCAAGATGAGAACATGTGGGGTAGAGCTTTAAAACCTGCAAGCCATGCACTGTTCTCTTATTGAAGTTTCATTAAAGCTGTTCCAGACATTTGCTGCCTTTGCTTCCATTTTTGGACTTGAGAGAGAAGAGGCTTCAAGACGTCTGCAGGGGGGATATGAATGAGTGTGTGTGCACATGCGCACCTGTGTGATGTCAAAATAATAAAATTTAATAATTGATCGCTACAATTATTAAATATAGCTATAATAATTGATAGCTATAATTATTAAACATAGTTATAATTATTAAATATTAAATACATTATTTTATACATATAGAAAAAATCCTATACCCTTGATAATATTCATGTGTGCAAAATGTATTCTTCTGTCCTGATAGCTACTCTGTTCATAATTATCTTTTTTTGTACACACAAAGAAAACATATAGACAAACAAAGTTAATATAAAATTTAATAATTATACAGCAATACAGTGGCTAACTATAGCTACTCTATTTAATTACCTATTCTAACGTGATTGGACTATTTCAATTATAAATCCTAGGAGAGATAAAATCTTTTTACTTATACACTGTATAAATAAAGTATGTTCTAAGATATTTCCATGATTTATTCCATGAATACTGCATGGATTTCATTGCATGTGAGAATTTCTCTGCTTCTTCTTCCTATTAACCATTAAATGTTATGTCATACTGGGGATGTGAGCCCTGAAGCAGTGGCAGGAAATATCTGCAAAATGGCAAATGCCTCCTATTACCAAGAGTGCTGATTACAAAGCTACCTTTACACGTGGATTATTCGTGTTTACAGCAACATAATGCACTGTTTTATAGTTTTTCAAGAAGAAAGCATCTGTGGTATAGTAAAAATTACTCTGAATCCTGGATCGAAGAATCTGAGTTCCAATCCAGCCTTTGTTACCAGTAGCTGGTAACAAAGTTACCAATTAGTTAACTACTGCTGTGTAACAAATTATCCCAAGACTTAGTGGCTTATAACAGTATTTGTTACCTCTTACGGATTTGATGGGTCAAGCATTTGGGAACGGCTAAACTGGATGGTTCTGGCTTGGGGTCTTTCATGGGGTTACAGTGATGATGCCGGTCAGGGCAGCAGCCACCTGTAGGTATGACAGCAGCTGGAGCATCAGCATCCGAGGTATCTGACTATGTGGTATTGGCAGAAGATATCCATTCCTCACTGGCAGCTTGACTGGCCTCACTTTCTAGCAGCTGACTTTCCCCAGAATGGGAGATACTGGAAAGAGAGGGTGAGAAGGAGACCATAATGCCTTTTTGACCTAGTCTTAGAAGTCATAAATCACCATTTATACACATTCAGTTCATTGGAAGTGAGTCACTACGGGCGGTCACACTACAGAGCAAGAAAATTAGGCTCCCTTGTGTGAAGTGAGGAATTTTATATCTATATATCTATATATATAGATATACAGGTGTATTTTCATACCACCATAGTGACCATATGAGCTTGAGTAGTTAAACCTCGCTGAACATCAGTCTTCTCCACAAATGAAAATCACAATATCTACCTCAAAGAATTATTGGGACTGTTCAGTAAGATGATACATCTGACATTTTGTAAAATGTAAGCTACTGCGTCAATGTAAAGTTGATCGAATGTAATGTCAGTGATGTTTTGTCATGGACATCACCAATGCATGTTGAAGAAATCTTGTTTAGTGACTTCCAAGGTAGGCAGACACTGGTACTGTGCACCCTCCTCTCAAAAAAGAAGGATACAAATCTTTGACTGTTAAAGTACACAGCACTCAAAGATTTTGTTGTAACCATTGAGAATAATAATTTGCTAATGAGTCAGGTGCCAGTGGCTCACGCCTGTAATCCTAATCCCAGCAGTTTGGGAGGCCGAGGCTGGTGGATCACCTGAGGTCAGGAGTTCAAGACCAGCCTGGCCAACATGGTGAAACCCCATCTCTATGAAAAATACAAAAATTAGCCAAGCATGGTGGTGCGTGCCTGAAATCCCAGCAACTCAAGAGGCTGAGACAGGAAAATTGCTTGAAACCCAGGAGGCAGAGATTGCAGTGAGCCCAAATTGTGCCACTACATTCCAGTCTGGGTGAGCAAAACTCCATCTCATAAATAATAATAATAATTTGTTAATGAAAAATGTTAATTTCCAAAGAATTACAGAGTTTAAATATCAGAATGATTTATCTTATTATTTTGGGTGGATTGACCAAATATACAGACTTTGTTTTTTGTGTTTTTGTTTGTTTGTTTTCCTGTATGACAAGAGGCTGGAGACTGGCAGACAGCATGAGCTTCTGCAGCAGGGCAGTTCTGTGAGCCATGGGGCTCAGGCCCCTCTGTTTCTGGGTAATCACCCTGGTCCTTGGTACCTTCCGCCTGCTCCCCTTGCAGCACTGATCCTTCATTCCAGGCAGACGGAATAAGATCAAAGCACAAAAAAAGTTTGCTGAATATGCCCTGTTTTACTTTAATTTCTTATTTTCAAATAAATTTAGACTTTTGGAAAAGCTGTAAAGATAGTAGAGAGTTCTTATATACCTTTCATCCAGATTCACTTAAGGATAACATCTTTTATAATTGTGGCATATTTATTGAAATCAGAAAACTAACATTCACTGTGAACCAATTGGTATTAGTTACACTATAACTAATTATTATCAACTAATAGTATCATTATTTACTTATCCATAATACGATGATGGTAATAACAAAATATAGAGTATAATATTAAATACTGCAACATAGGATATTAATGATAGTACTACTGCTAGTTTTAGTTAATAATATTAACTAATTTACAGACCTTATTACAATGTTCTCAGTTTTACCACTAATGTCTTTCTTTTGGCTCCGTGATTCACAATGCATTTATGTGTCATGTCACCACCGTTGTCTGTAATCTGTGCCAGTCCTTCACTCTTTTCTTGTCTTTTGGGAACTTGAAACTCTTGGAAACACTTGGCCTGTTATTATGTAGAATGCCCCTCAGTTTGGGTTTATCTAATGTTTTCACATGACTAAATTGAGGTTACTCAATTTTCCAAAACTGCTGCAGATGTGATGATACTGTGCTCTTCCCATTACATGATATCATATGATATATGAGATGTAAACATAGATTATTGTTTTCTTTCTTTTTTTTTTTAGATGGAGTCTCGCTCTGTCCCCAGGCCAGAGTGCAATGGCATGATCTTGGCTCACTGTAACCTCTGCTTCCCGGGTTCAAGCGATTCTCCTGCCTCAGTCTCCCCAGTAGATGGGATTACAAGCATGTGCCTCCACCCCCAGCTAATTTTTGCATTTTTAGTAGAGACGAGA
Source organism: Macaca mulatta (assembly GCF_049350105.2). NCBI lineage: Eukaryota > Metazoa > Chordata > Mammalia > Primates > Cercopithecidae > Macaca > Macaca mulatta. The sequence goes on along the minus strand of NC_133422.1, from coordinate 100,221,148 downwards.
TTTCACCATGTTGGCCAGGATGGTCTGGATCTCTCAACCTCATGATCCACCCGCCTTGGCCTCCCAAAGTGCTGGGATTACAGGCATGAGCCACTGTGCCCAGCGGATCATTTTTGTTTGTTTGTTTGTTTGCTTTTGTTTGTTTTGTTTTGTTTTTTATGTTGTCTGTCAGGTGTCTTTACTTTTAAGTGATTTTTTTTCCTTTGTTTTTTTTATTATTATTATACTTTGAGTTCTAGGGTACACGTGCATAACGTGCAGGTTTGTTACATATGTATACTTGTGCCATGTTGGTGTGCTGCAACCATCAACTCGTCAGCACCCATCAACTCATCATTTACATCAGGTATAACTCCCAATGCAATCCCTCCCCCCTCCCCCCTCCCCATGATAGGCCCCGGTGTGTGATGTTCCCCTTCCCGAGTCCAAGTGATCTCATTGTTCAGTTCCCACCTATGAGTGAGAACATGCGGTGTTTGGTTTTGTGTTCTTGTGATAGTTTGCTAAGAATGATGGTTTCCAGCTGCATCCATGGCCCTACAAAGGACATAAACTCATCCTTTTTTATGGCTGCATAGTATTCCATGGTGTATATGTGCCACAAATTTATAACTTGTAAGTATCTTCTGGGAAGATATTTTTAGGCTATGGAAATATTGTTTTTCATCATACAGTTGCCCAGTAATTTTAGCACCAATAAGGGCTTTTTGCCTACAGTGACTACTTATGTAGTGTTTAATTTGATGACTTCTGTAGGGATATATAAATGAGCCAATGAGAAACCACAGACATCACATTTCTAGCTTAATTTTGAAAGGTAAACGTCTTATAGGCAAATTTTAAAAAGTTAAGGCAATTTGGTTTCATCAGGAGAACCAAAGAAAAAATGAGTAGTTTGAATTTCTGGTCATAATGATAGTATTCTTGATCTTCTAAATATGGAAGCAACTAATTAAATATATTTACAACAGGAAGAACTAGATATACTTGCAAAATTCAAAGAGGAAACCAAACCAATACAGCCAAGTTCTATTTGCGGGTCCAGTAGATCTTCCAAAGAAACGGCAGAATTGTGATAGGTAGGTACTTTTAAAACTGGAAAGAGCTGGGAAAGGTACAAGTGGATGTTAATCATGGCATAGACATCAATACATGATCAATCAAGTTTTACTTCTTGTTTTCATGAGATGAAAAATTCTTCCTTATTTATTCAAAATCACCATCACATTTTTTTTTTTTTTTTTTTTGTAGTAAGACTACTAGGGTTTCTGTTACTTATTGGAAGATACAGTTAAGGAGAGAGAAGGGGTGTATAAAGTAAAAATACATGGCAGCTGTCCAACAAAGTCAGTAATCCACTTCAGGGACCCCAAAACAGATTTTCTGGAGTGTCTGTCTGTGCACAAGTTTGTCAGCATTTGAGAGAAATGACTGAGCAGCAACAACAAAGAGTGTTTAAACAAACCAATCTGGATGTCAAAAGGTTATGTGCCGCAGAGGGCTGCTGGTGTTAATTCTACGTGGATTAACACCACAGCCATTTCCTAAAATAGAAAAACTTGAAACAAGTGTGTGAGCTCAGAGGCCGCTTTTTTTTGTATGAGGTCTAGATTAGACATTTATTTTTTTCTTTGAACTGGTGAAGTTCTCTCTACTCAGTGAGACTGGTGAGGTTGCATGAATAGCCTGTGAATCAATCACAGGACCCAGTTCTGCCCTTAGACCTCAAGGGGAGAGGAGGCTATGCTGGACCCCATACTGTAGAGGGTCCCCACTCTGACCCTCTTGTGAACAATGCACCCCTCGGCATGGGGCAAGAAGTCCAAGAACACCATAAGCCAAGGGAACGTGCACACCCTTAGCCTGTGTCTCCTTCTGCACAATGCTTTCAGGGGCTCTTCCTTGCAGAGTGTGGAGCTCATTTGCAAGAGCAGATCTCTTGCTTGGATTCATGTTCCTGTGGTCACATCACACTATCCCCAGTAGGGGCCTCTCTCCAGCAAGGGGATGAGGATGTTGTTTGATCATGGGGCTAATGTACATGACCACTGGGACTCTCCAAGGTGTGGCAGGGACAGGACAGGAATAGCAGAGAATTCACTACAGGGGTGTGTGTGTGTGTGTGTGTGTGTGTGTGTGTGTGTGTAGGTAAGGAGTATAGAGCAGGAGGCTTTCACAATATTCCAGATGAACACAGTGAAATCCGCCAAGCCTAAATTCAAATTATACTGAAAGGTATCAGTGTCAAGAGAAGAGAATAGGATATACCTCACTTGTTTAACAGATTGTTTCCTTCTTTATATAAAGTAATTTTAGGTGGTAAAATATACAGAAAATATAAATATATATAAAACCTACATAAAATTTAACATTTTCATCATTTTAAGTGTGAAATTCCGTGACTTTAAGTTCATTCATGATGTTGTACAACCATCAGTACTACATTCAGAATGTTTTCATAATTGTAAACAAAACCTTTGTTCCTATTAAACACTAACTTCCCACTCCCCTGTACCCTCAGGCCTTGGTAACCATTATTCTTCTTTCTGCTTTCCTGCATTTGCCTATTCTAGATCCTGAATATAGTGGACACATACATTGTTTTCTCTTTGTGTCTAGCATCTTTCCTGTAGCACACTGTTTTCAAGTTTCATCCATGTTGTTGCGTGTGTCTGTACTTCATTCACTTTTATAGATAAATAATATTTCATTGCATGTGTGTACCACATATTGCTTATCCATTCATTAGTTGCTGGGCACTTGTCTTGCTTCCATGTTTTAATGATGGTGAATATGCTGCTATGAACATTGTTGTACAAGTGTCCTCTTGAATCCCTGTTTTCAATTTTTTGGGGGGTATATAATTAAGAGTGGAATTGCTGGATCAGACGGAAACTGTATGTTCAACATTTTGAAGAAGTGCCAAGCTGTCATTGCCTTGGTTTTCCCTTATACTATTTGCACATGTAGTATGTAGATCTCCACTGTAGCCCTGGGTCCTGCAAACATTTTTAGGGACAGGGCCTGACAGCAACCTTATGGATCTATACATGTAGAAAGTGAATCCATCCTTGTAAATGTTGGTCTTTCACTTTTTTCCTCTTTTGCTTTCCATATTATATAATTGAGAAATCTGGGTTTCCATCAGTGTTCAAACTTGGAAACTTTTGTGTCATATTAAAAAAAAAAAATCCAAATCAAGCTGTTTTGTGGTATTTCAGATCTGACTGAAACCAGGAAGTAATAGAAATATAAAAAGAAAACTTGATCCTCTGAGGTTTTCTGTACCAAAGTAACTTGGATAAAAATTAAGCCTTTAAAATTTTTGAGGTTCATATATCAATGCCACTGATTTCTAAAAAATATTGTATGACTAGCTTCTTTTGGAAAGTAGAAAAAAAAAAAAAACTAATTCTCCTACAAGACTTTGTAGAACTTCTTTGTCTTAAATAATACAGCTTAAAAAATGAGCCTTTTAAAACTGTGAAGGATATCAGAAAGAAACAGGAAGAAAGAAGAAAAGCAGAAATTAAAAGATCGAACAAGAACTACGTTAGCAGTGAGACCCAATTTAAAGAGTTTGGGTCCAGCCAGAGCCTTTCAAATCTTTTGAGCTTATATAGTATTCTGATCGCTAACAACCCATATTCTTGAAAAATTAACCAGAAAACTAGCATGAGCTAAATGTCTTCATGTTTGAATTAGAGAACAGGGAAAGGTCTTGCTGCCTTCAGGGAAAGCTTTTAATCAGAATGTCTCTTCATCCTGGCTTTTGACCTTTCCTAACATTCAATTGTTTTTTCACACTGGTCTTGAAAGAGCCTGTGGCTCTAAGAAAAGAAGGATGGATTTCTTCCCCTTGCTTAGCATGGTTTATGTCAAGATTTTGCCCTTGTAAAAGCACCTAAGTGTGCTGGTGACACTCAGAGAGGGATGCTCATTCAAAAGTAGTCTCTGCTTTTGTTAAACTTTTATTTCAAAACAATCACTGCTATGAAAAATTCTAACTTTCGATTCACAGGTCGTTTTTTTGAAAGTATATTTTCTGATTAAAAACACGTATATCTCCAACTAGTATCCATCCTTATTTCTAGAAGTATCACCATGCATTTTGCACCCCCAAAATAACCTTTTTGCCCAGTAAAAAATGTTTTGTAAGTATTCATATGTACCCACAGTCCATAATTAAAACATCCCATTTCTCTTTGTTAAAAATTCCTTATGTTTACAGTTTTTAAAGAGCTTTGCATTCACTAACTAAGTAGTCAGAAACTTTTGAGACAGCTTTGCAGAACAAGACACAAAAACTACATGCTAAGTAACTTGCTCATGGTCACATGATAATTATGGAAGATGCTTGGTTATAGGACTGGGTGCTAACGTATTTTTCCTAAGAAAAATAAACATAAACCTTCATTGCATCTAGTCCACACCAGGATGATGTTTTGGGCATATGTTTCTCCAAGCATCTGGTAGGGACAGAACAAGTCTAAGGGACTTCTGAAAGGTGTAAATTCAGTAGGATTTCCCACTGAAATTTTTATAAAGAAATTTAGAAAAAAATAAATGCGAGTTCAGAAGGTCTTGAGAATAGGAAAAATATTAGCTTATTAGGGAACTTGTTAAGGTTGTCAGAGTTTTACTATCACATTGCAGCGTCTTCAGTGCCTCCTCGTTTTGGAAAGTGTTCGGAACTTTTAGGCGCAGTTCTGGACACCTCGCATGTCTGGGCATACCCAGTGGTATTTCTTAAAGATTATAAGGACTCAGCAGCAAATCAGGCTGTTTTTCACATAGTCAGAGATGGCTGAGCCTTAAGAATGCTGCAAAACATCCTCAGGTGATTATTAATACTCAGAAGGCTTCCCCACATCTCTTGCACCTGCGATCCTCATCGTACTCTTTCCCAAATATGGAACAGCCATGATAATACGTGTGTGATTAATAAATTATTACTAAAAGATTAGTAATCTTTAACATCTGAGATTCTCACCGGTTGTTAAGGATCTTAAAAATAGGACAATAATCAATTTAAACCTTTAAACTGTTTTGTTTCTGATAGTATTCCACATCCTAGCATTCAATGTATTTTTATTGGTGACTCCATATGACAAAGTGAAAAGGAGGAGGGTTTTGGAGAAAGAGATACAGAAATTCACATTTTAGCTACCCGATAACTGTAAAAACAAGGGCAGTTCTGTATTGGGCTTGCATTTTTCTTTTCAGTGAATCTATTTAACTGAAATGGAAATAAAACACATATCAATAATTGCACCAAGATACTGAAGGTAGTTTTTATTGAGAATGTGATCACTAAGGAATTGACAGAATTGAGAAATGAGAAAATTTCAAAGATACACATGCCTGAAAGCAGAGATCATATCTTATATGTCAGACATGAAAATAAAAGTCAGCCTCTTGAAATACAGGACTAATACATCTTGAATCTCTGCAACTGTAGGGAATAGTTATTGTTTGCTAGTCTAGCACACATTTTAGTAAACTTTTCTGTTCTTAATGTTAAACTATATTTCTTATACATCTTTTTAGTGTTAATTATTTTAACATGCATGCTTATATTTACCACTTACATGGGAAGAAATAGAATTCTTAAGTCTGAGAAGGTTGGTAATCATTTACATTTCTGACACATAACTGAAGGCATGGTTGAGAATTAGAATAATTAAAATAGCACTGGGGGACAAACTGAAAACTGTGACTCCATTCTGATAGAAGGAGTCATTGTCCTTGAACAATTTGCAAATATGTTCTCTTCTTTTCCCGTAACAGGGTCCCATGTTTTATGCAACTCATCCATTATGAATTGCAGCCCTGTTTCTTACAGAGAAGTGAATTTACAAAAGACACACATTTCACATAATGTTCACCTTTGTCACCTCAATGACACCCTGCTCCCTTCTCTTACCTTCCCCGACACCACACAGTTCACCACCAGCTTTTCCTCCTTTTCAACACTCTCTAACTTCTAACCTGCCACTGAAACTCACGGTTGTGCTTAGTATCTGCATGAAACTTCCTGCACTTGGCAAGTTTTAAAAGTCAACTTTCTTTTTCCTTACACTTTATTGTCTTCAGTCTTTTATTTCTACTACATTTTAATAAAAGTATTCCGTATTCCATTTCTATTAATCTTTTGTTAAAGTTTATTAGAAATAGAATGCTGAATAGAAAATAGGAAGTTTAGCTGTATTTAATGTGATTATTCATTATACTGATATTTTTCTTGTATAGTTTTTGAACTGATTTATGGGTAGTTAGCTCCAAACTAAAGGAATACCATGATATTTTCAACACTATTATCAGCACTATGTCAGGTATAAAGTTTGATCCATGAGCAGAGTGCAATTTCAAGATCATGAATTTTCACAAACTTGAATGTTACTATTGTGTTTATGCTTAATAGATGATTTCTTTGGCACCTTTCTCAAACACACACAGACACACACACACACACACACACACACACACACACATCTATACATGGTAACATAGACTAAAGCAAATAGAGAAGTTCAGGTATTGCAAAGACTGAATCACAAAAATATGTCATTGATCTCATTTGTTAATCAATGAATGGTTAATAAGATTAAGAAGACACATCACAAGGTCACAGTCCATTCAGCTGAATTATGTTGTTATGGCTAGAGGCTCATGAGAGGAAAAGGTATGGCTAAGAACAGAAGATCTGTTAAGCTCCAAGCCTGTTTAATTATTTAAGCCACTGAGACAAGTTAGATGTGGAGTGTGAGATGCCGGTGTAGAGTCTTCAACTGATTTTCCTTGGAGAGGTGGACCTGACTTAAGAGTGCTGGAAATCAGGTGGATTGGCTGTGACTAGCTTTTGACCAAAATGGAGTTTTCCATGAAAATGCAAACCAATCTTTAGAATTTGAATTACATAAAGCAAAAAATTCTTATATAAGTGCTTATAATTTTACCACTCTACCACTGTGGGATGCATGCCACGAGATTTTGTGAGTAGTTCTAAAAAGTATGTCTTCTTGGACAATATCCAAAGTAGACCACATGCACACTGAATCAAGCCTTACACAATAGCTTTTCTATATATGTATCTATATCTACATCTATATTTATATCTGTATCTAGCTAAAAGAAAAGCTCCACATACTGATAGAATTATATAAAAGCAAATACTAACGTCTGGGAATTTTGATTATAGTACAATGAATTGAAAAGAAAACAAAAATAATTTTTAAGGTATTAAGCAAGCATAGAGAGACATTTTGGTACTTACAAGGATTTCTGGGAATACAAGCAATTATTTTTTGTCAGGGACCATATATTTAGGTACAGATCATTAACAATGCTTTCTTTAATGTTTATTTGGTGAATTATACATGTTAACTTTAAGGGCAATTAAAATCCATAATTATAATATGAGAAACTTTTGCTCCACTTAATTTTTTTTTATTATAAATGTGGCTAGCATTGAATCATTGACTATAACCATGTAATTTTAATGCTCAGGAAACATCTGTTAGAAGAACTTTCCCTATAGAAGACATTTATCAATGTCCTGCCTTATCTCTGGTTATCTTTGGTTTATTACATTTTATGATAACCATAAAACTGAAACCATCCTCATTTACAGTTTTCCTCTTCCAAATTTAGGGAAATTATATTTTTAAATGTTTATCATTATCTCATTATAAAATCTACAGAAATAATAAACCACAGCATGCCTGATTCTAAAATGAGACTTTTGAATTTCTACAATAAATAGAATATAACGAACTCTGCTTCTTTGGGTATAGCAGGTCAAATGTGGATTAATGAGCAGATAGCTTTAACATGTTTATCATGTTATAATCTGATCGTTATCTTTACTCATCAAGATACACTAACTTAACTGAAGTATCAAGTGATCTCAAAACCTCAGTAGTGTCTGATAAAGGTTGCTGTCTCACCTGTGCCACGAGATCATTGCCATTTGACTGCTGCTTCATCCATATCACCTTCATTCCAGGGCTCAGCCTGGCTGAATATCTTTTTACAGGATTGCTGATAATGAAGGATAGAAGGAACATGGTGAACACTATGCAGTCTCAGAAGATGTACTTGGAAGGGACATGTTACTTCTGCTGTCATTTCCTTGGCCAGAGCAAGTGAAATGCTGAACCTGATCAGTGGCTTGTTGTTTGAACAGTAACACAACCTATTGTTATGCATAGAATGATATTGGAGCCATATATTTCAATTAGCCATTATGAATGTCTCTCGTAGTTTTCTTTACACATTTTCTCAAAACCTAGAGTAAAATTTAAAAAAGGAAAGCCAGATAAATTCTCTCATCTCCAAATTCAGTGTCCTAAATTCCACTTACTTTAATCAGAGTATAAAAATCAGGTAGCTCAGATTTTAATGGACAAGTCATTTTTGTCTCTTCTTTTGTTATCAGTGTTTATACTGATTATTTGAAAGAAACAAGAGCCTCCTCAACCTTCCAAAATACACACACACACACGTACACACACACATCAGCAACATTAGAGAGGTTGACCTAAAAGTGTTTTAAAATCTATGACACAGTTAAAAGAAACTATGGCTTCAAAGTTTTCCCAAGCAAGTTATATGTCAGAATGTGAGTAGGAGAAAACTGTTGAACTGCCACGATTCTGCTGGTGGTTACATTGTCACTTCCAATCATGTTCTGACCATAATGTCATCAGAGCCATTAGTTCATCCCAAGCTTGTTCTGTAGTGCCACTCCATAGGGAAATAGCAAATCTGTCCTACTGACTGCAGTTCTCTAAAGTGTCCTTAAAGTTTAGTTATTTCGAACTTAGTGGAAGAAATGTGTTGTTGGTAGTGGTCGTCTGTGCTAGTACTCTTTAATCATTACCTGCCAGGAAACACTTTTTTATTTACCAGTGTATGAGAGTTTAGGTAAGAATTATTCTACTACTGAAAGCTCAAGACATATTTGTGCTGTAGTGATAAATATAGATTTTAAAAAAATTCTTACTTTTCAGGTACTTTTCTCTTTAGCTGTTTTATTTTAGTGTATCTTTTTTTTTTCATTTTTTATGGAATTGTAAGGCACATTTCGTGGTTCTAGTTTACAACTATAACATCATTTCCAGAGTCATCAATTCCTTTGTCAGGACATGACAGTATATTTTTCCATTGTTTAGACTTCCTAAAATGCCTGATAACCAAAACACAAAGAGTTATCATTATACAGTTATGTATGATACAGCTTCCTCTATGTAATGTGTCGCATAGAGTATTTTATTTCCAGCCTAAGATCATTATTTGTTAGAGAAACTAAGGAACAAGAAATATGGATGCACTGACACAAATAGATAGTAGTGAATTCAGAATGCATAGAAGAGTGTGCAAAGAAAAGCAAATGCATCCATGCCCAATTACCTAATTTGTAATTGCAGCTATTCATTGCACTTGATTCTTTCCTTCAACTCCTTCTTTTCCTTCCCTCCTTGGAGCTCCTCCTTCTCGGCGTTTGTATGGCAGCTTCGTAATACACCCAGAATACTTAGCAATCTCTTCTCCGATTTGCTCTAGCTTCAAAGGACTATGGTCATGATTACATGCAGTAATGATACATTCAATTTGAAACTACAATCTGTGTAACTTTGTGTTTCTCTTTGAAGGTTTAGTTATGATTGTGTCAACCACAAGAGGAAGAATAATTCCTGTGCTCAGAGACAGGTCAAAGACAAATAATGTGTGTGTGTGTTTGTGTGTGTGTGTGTTTGTGTGTGTGTGCATGTGTAGTGTGTGAGAGAGAGAGACAGAGACAGAGAGAGAGAGAGAGAGAGATTGAAAAACATTAAAAAAAGCAAATTTTAAGAACTGAGCCCCAATTCCTTTTTTTTTCTTTTTTATTGTGGCACATAACATTTACTATCTTAATCATTTTTAAATGAACAGTTTAGTGATATTAAATACACATATTTCATTGTGTAGACATCACCATCCTCCATCTTCAGGGCTCTTTCCACCTTTCAAAACTGAAATTCTATCCATTAAACAATTCCTTATTCCCCGCCCTGCCCCCAACTCGGCTGCTGGCAGAGTTCTACTTTCTGTCTATATGATTTTGATCACTGTAAGTACCTCATGTAAGTATAATCATACAGAATTTACCTTTTTGTGATGGGCTTATTTCACTTAGCATCCTAAAGGTTCATCCATGTCGTAGTCTATGTTAGACTTGGCTTCCTTTTTAAGGCTGAATATTTCATCATATATATCAATCACATTATATATGTTGTATCCTAAGCATTTTATATTTTTTGGCCTTACATTTGGGTCTTTGATTCATATTCAGTTAATTTTTATATGGAGGTTCATGTAAGGTTCAACTTCATTCCGTTGCATGTGGAGATTCAGTTTTCTCAGCATCCGTTGTTAAAAATAGTGTCTTTTTCCCATTAACTGATCTTGCCACCCTTGTCAAAAATAATTTGGCTATGTAAGTATTTTATTCTATTGGTCAATATGTTTGTTTTATGCCAGCTGATACAATCATATATAACCATTCATTTATTAGTTTAATAATGGGATTTTTTGGTGGAATCATAAGAGTTGTCTACATATATGATTGTATCAGCTATGGACAGAGATAAGTTTACTTCTTCCTTTATTCCAATATATGTTCTTTCTTTTCCTTGCCTAATGGCTCTGGCTAGGATTTCCAGTACTATGTCAAATAGAAGTGAGGAAAGCGGACACCCTTGCATTGTTCTTGGTCTTACAGGAAAAACTTTTAAAAAAATTATGATGAGGTAGTTTCCTTCTATCCTAGTTTACTGAATTTTTTTTTAATTATGAAAGGCTATTGAATTTTGTCAAGTGCTTTTACTGCATCACTAAAAGATGATTACATACCTTTTTTCTTCATTAATGTGGTATATTCCATTGGTAATGTGGTGTATCCCATTGTTTAATTTTTGTATGCTGAACCATCTTTGTATTCCAGGCATAAATCGTACTTTGATTTTTGTATGTTGAACCATCTTTGTATTCCAGGCATAAATCCTCCTTAGAAGTGGTGTATAATTCCTTTAACATGTTGCTAAATTCAGTTTGCTAGATCTTTTTTGATGATTGTTCCCATTAATGTTCATATGGAATATTGATCTTTAGTTTTCTATTTTTTGTGATGTCTTTGACTTTGGTATCAAGGTAATTCTGGCCTCATAGAATGTGTTAGGAAGTGTTCCCTCTTCTTTGATATTTTGGAAATTATTGAAAATTGGGGTTAGCCCTTTAAATGTTTGGTAGAATTCAGCAAATACTCCATCAGGCCAAGGACTTTTGTTTGTCAGGATATTTTTGATTAGTAATCTATCTCCTGACTCTTCAAATGTCTATTACTATTTTCTATTTGTTTGAGGTTTAGATTTAGTAGGCTTTGCATTTCTAGAAATTTATCCACTTCACCCAGGTTATTCAATTTGTTGGCATATCATTACTTTCATAATACTCTCTGTTGGTCTTTGTATTTATGTAGAGTTGGAAGTAATGTTCCTACTTTCCTTTTTTTTTTTTTTTATTTTGGTAGCTTGAGTCTTCCTTTTCTCTTCTTTCTAGCTAAAGGTTTTCTAAATTTGTTACTATTTTGAAGAACCAACTTTTGGTTTCATTTGTTTTTGCTATTATTTTACATTCTCTATTTTATCTCAGCTGTAATGTTTGTTATTCCATTTTTTGGTTAGTTTTGGGTTCAGTATATTCTTATTTTTTTAGTTCCTTAAGTTGTAAAGTTAGGTTGATGATTTTCTTATTTTTCATAATGTATGCCTCTAAATTTTCTAACAGTGCTTTCATTATGTCCCATATGTTTTGACATACTGTTTGCTCATTTTCGTTTATCTCTAAGTATTTTCTAATTTCTCATGTAATTTATTCTTTGGTCCATTGGTAAGAATATGTTGTTTAATTTCCACAAATTTGTAAATGTTCTCATTTTTCTTCTGTTACTGATTTCTTACTTTATCCCATTTTGATCAGGAAAATGTTTTGTATGATATCTTTCACTGTAAGTTTTTTGAGACTTAATTTGTGACCTAATACATGTCCTATCCAGGAAAATGTTCCATGTGTACTTGAAAATAATGTGTATGCACATTATAGTCACTGGGTATAATATAATATAGTCACTGGGTAGAGTGTTCCATATCTGTCCATTAGACCTAGTTGGGTGTATTGTGCCATTCAAGTTCTCTGTTTCCTTACTTATATTCTGTCTCATTGTTCTATTCATTATTGAGAATGGGGTATGATAACTGCAACAATTATTATAGAACTGTATATTTCTCTTTTCTGTCACTTTTTGCTTCATATATTTTTATGGTCTGTTATTAAATGCATAAATATTTATAATTTTAATATCATCTTGCTACATTAAATCTTTTGACAATATATAATGTCCTTCTTGTAGGTTTTAAAATCTACTTTGTCTGATATTAGTATAGCCACTCTTGCTCTTCTTTGCTTACTATTTGGACGAAATATATTTTTTCATCCTTTAACTTTCAGTGTATCTGTGTCTTTGGATCTAAAGTGAGTCTATTGTAGACTGGGCATTCATCATTTTTTAAAGTCCATTTTACTAACCTCTGTATTCTGATTGGAGAGCTTAATCCATTTACACTGAAAGTCATTGCTGATAAGCAAGCAATTTTGCTATTTGTTTTTTATATGCCTTATAGCTTTCTCATACCTCATTTTCTACGTTTCTGTCTTTTGTGTTTAGTTCATGTAATTGATTTTTCAGTTAAATATAATTTTTTTGCTATTTTGTTTCTTCTATATTCTTTGTTGTTACCATGGTGATTATATTCAACATGCTAAAGTTATAACATTCTAATTTGAATTTGTGCCAACTTAATTTTAATAATATACTCAAATATGTTTAACAGCTCTGTCCCCACCTCTTTCAGTTGTTCATGCTATAAAATCTTATACATTTCATGTTCAAAAACATAAACTAATACTCTTTTATGCATTCATCTCTCAAATTATGTAGAAAACAAAATGTGGAATTACAAACCAAAATTACAATACCAGCTTTTAGCATAATAGTCTTAGCGTTTTAGTGTCTTAAATGATGTAGAAAACAAAGTAAAGTTATACAGCATGTTACAATAATACTAGCTTTTAAAATTGCCTGTTGTTTAATTGAGATTTAATTTTTGTATAGCTTTTAGTTATTTTCTAGGGTCCTTTTATTTTATCCCAAATAACTCCCCTGAGTGTTTCTTGTAGTGAAGGTCTAGAGGTAATAAACTCCCCCAGCTTTTGATTACCTGGAATGCCTTAATTTCTTCCTCATTTTGGGTAAGAGTTTTGCTGAATCTAGTATTGTTGGTTGACAGTATTTTACACTTCGCATTTTGTATGCCTTATGATTTTCACTTGAAAACTGAGAATTTGAATCTAATGATATGTTAACTCTGATAACCAGATTCTCCTTCTGTCGGAGAGTTAGCTGTTTTGCTCTTGATTTTTTGTTGTTGTTGTTGTTGTTGTAGCTGTCTCTGTGGCAAGTATTAGCATGAGGTGTAAACTTATTCTCTCCTCAGGTTTTTTTCTGAGCTTGTATCTTCCCACTGTGTCTACATGGTGACTTCCTAATTTCACACATGTATGCAGTTGCTTGTGAATGTCTTTATCTTCAATGTCAGGCGCCCAAAAGCGTAAAAAGAGAAAAACAAAGGGAGAAAAAACGAGGCACCACCCTCTTTACGTGCCCTGGGAACCACTTCAGCCAGGGGAGAGAGACTGACAATAAATGAGGAAGTACAATAACAATGGCCACTGCTTCTTTGTCTGCACCTCTGGGATCAGAAGCAGTGATCAGTGATCAGAGCATGGATCTCTGTTATCTGGGAGACAGGGTTGTTTGTTGCCCACCCTAGTTTCTACAAACTGTGTGGTAGCTGCTCTAGGAACAAGTGGACCGCTGCCTACCACAGAGTTGAGAGGTGGGGAATGAATAGGTGCTATTGTGTTAACAGCTAAAATTGACCACAATTAACCACAATTGACAATCTAAGTCAAATCCTGGGAGTTGCAAGTACAAGTCTTTCCCTGGAATTTAATTTAATTTCAATAGATTCCAGAATTCCAAAATAGTTACATCAGACAGATTCTGCCAGGGCAATTTTTTTTTTCTATGTAGGGATACATATTTCTAGTGCTACCTACTCTATCATCTTTCTAGAATACTCTCCTCTCCAATTTTTTATATCATCATTTCTGGAGTTGTAGGCCAATAATCTATATTTTACCAATTTCTCTAGGTGACTCTTTGTCTACTTTAAGTTTTCAAGCCAGAGTTAGCCCTCTCTATCCTCAGTATAAAACAAAAGCACCATGAAAACACCTGGCTCTAAGTGTGGTTGCCGTTTAATTTATCTTCGAAACCAGAAAAAAAATTCAGAGTAAAAGAAGGTGCTATTAATAATTCATCTGTAATAACATATATGAACTAGGACTATCTGAAATAGTTTTTTGAGAGACATTTAGAAAAAATTATGCTTTGGAAATTTTTTTAGGGGGTGCCATTAATTTGATTTTGTCCAATTTTTGCAACAAAATTTTGACTTTTATAGTGAGATGATATTCATAAATCTGAGTATTCATATCTAAAAATCTAGAAGCATTTTTTCCTAAGGATGTCATATAGATCATACAAAAATAACTGTAGAAATGTTGAATCCATAATATGTCAAATGAGTTGCAGCCATTTTAATATTTTGTTCATTTTTATATATTCTATCTATATAATATATAGCAGTTTTCTGATAGTAACTTCCAATTCCTCTCTCAAAATGGACTGGACAAATTTCTTAGCCAGAAAAGACTGTTCTTATACCATTCAAATTTTATCAGTCCATTTCTCTGGGTCCCCTGTTGTTCTTATTCCATAGCATCTTCCATGGGATTGATCTCTTCCTTGTGTTAGAGTTAATATTATTATTTTCAGAAGTCTTGGTTTTTCCATTGGCAAATGTTCAAATAAAACTTTACAACCAAATCTTTATAATGCTGTTGCCAACTTTGTTTCTTTAAATAGTGCTATTGCTATAGGGCAATTGTGCAGTGGGATGGGTATATGAATCTGTGTGAAAAATGATATTTTAAATGCTTTGTGGGGAAGAGTAACCAATCTGGATTGAATTGAATGCTAAATTGACTTTTCATTTGGAAAAAATTTAGATGTTATAGTAGTTCTTATATAAGAACATTAAACATCTCACCCTAAATGAAGTACCTCAGGGGATGTTGTGATAGCTATAATTGTTTGTGACGGAAATATTCACTCTTAGAAGACTTGGGTATTGGCAAGAACGTGGAAAAGGAACAAGCAGCAACACGTATCCAACTGTGCTTCAGCAGGGGAAATACAGCTATGTTCCTGGGTCACTGGACTCTTGTTATGGATTGAAAAATCCAAGCTATATAAAGAGACATAATAACTATGACCAGAACTTGGTGAAATATGACTATTCCGTTTGAATTCAGCTTCTAAGCAATATTCCTGAAAGAGATCTGATTTCGAGTCAATGTTGTAGCTACCAGCCTTGAAGTTACCTCAACTTTGGTATTTGATTATTCCCTTAGCTAGTAGAAACTGACTATGGTGAATTCTTACCCCAAATGTATTTTTCTGCACTAGATGAACTATAACCTTTCACAGTCTGTGATTGGTGCACCTTCTCTATCTCCCTTTTTTAGATGCACTGAGGAAGTCCCCTGTGGTCCTAAAGCTGCACCTGTGTGGCTGTTGTCTAATGTCTCATTTTGGTGCTCAGTGTCATGAGTATTAAGATGATTCTGAGTAAGAGTCCTAATTAATGCCACCAAAATTTGGTGAACCCTTGTCTTTTGGGGAAGAGGGGGAGAATTCTTCACCATAGGCCTCAAACCTGGCTTCTTCACTTCTGTGTATGAGATACTTTCAAACGACTTTTCTCACTTTTAAATTTTATTCATAGATGTAAAGTTTTGGCATTTTGGCTAATTAAATTTCAAATTTTTATTTGCTTGTTCCTGCTTTGATGAGCTACTTATGTTGTGTTTGATAGATAGTAGAAAAGAGGCTGCATTAGACAAGTATGAGAAGACATGCTTACAGTCACATAAAAGGAGAAGAAAAATATGTGTGTGACTGTAGACCGTACCTCCATGAACATTACAAATTTCTGACTGCCATCTAGAAAACGTGCTTTATCAACATGATGTCAATGATGTGGATATTTTACTTACTTTCTATTTTGTTATACATGTTTGGTTTAGATGTAACCTTTGACCATTTCTGTATAATTTTAACAAAATAGATTTAACTGCACAA
The DNA here is from genome assembly GCF_049350105.2 of Macaca mulatta. Classification (NCBI taxonomy): domain Eukaryota; kingdom Metazoa; phylum Chordata; class Mammalia; order Primates; family Cercopithecidae; genus Macaca; species Macaca mulatta. The sequence goes on along the minus strand of NC_133422.1, from coordinate 100,204,779 downwards.
GAATCACCCTAGAAGTAATTTTCCATGATGCATTAAAGGTCATGCTTTCCCTGATGACAGCAAGTTTTTGTAGTTAGACCTTGGGAAAGACAACAAGGAGATCTGAGAGCTAATGCAAAATTATCTTTACTAGCTGGATCTCCTTGGACTGGTCATTTATCCTTTGAATCCTAATTTCCCCCTTAGCACTGACAAATATCATCTCCCCAAAGCCATAACTGAGCAGAAAGTGAAGCTTAGCATTTTTTATTCTGATAGAAGAGATTGTGTCCATGCAATTATGACAGTAAAAATAAATGAGCATAGCTTGAAATATTTCTTTAATAGAAACTTAGCCTTTGTATTTAAGGTTATATAAAGTGAAAAGGAAATTGGGTAATTAAAATGAAGTCAAACATTAAAAGATTCCTCAAGTAATCCAAACGTATCTAATGTTCAATGGCGTAAAATACCTCTCTAGTCCTTATGATGAGAAGAGAAGGTCCTGATGAATGTCTAAGTAGGGATGAAACTCTAAGGCTAAATTTCTATGAAGAAATAGTGTAATAAAATTTTTGAAAGATATTCAGAGATATTTCTTGAGATCATTATCATGTATTCTGTACACAAGTGTATTCTTTCCATTTTATTTTCAATTATTTTCCATGTACAGCTATAACTTTAGAAAGCCTGATTGTTATTCTTTGGCTTTTTTCCCTCAATTAAATCATGTTTTCTTGGTGGAAAGAGGGTTTTAAAATAAAATGGAAGCAAGCGGTATCAATTTAGAGAGTTACTAAAACCGAAAATCAGGGAAATGTGGATAATATAAACTAATATCAAGCTAATTCTTTTATGTGTTAGTGTTAATCTTTTATGGGTGAATGAGGTTAAATGTGTGTTAGTATAAAGGACATAAAGGAATAAGCAAAGACACTAGGATCAGAACATGACTCTATATCTATATCAGCTGAGTCTATTTATAGTAGAATCACTACAAAGTGGTGACCACACAGAGCTGCATTTTTTTCTTTTGATATGCATACATTTTCACTAAAATAAAGAAGGAAGGAAGGAAGGAAGGAAGGAAAAATATTTTTTAAAAAGAAACTCTTTGATGATTCAACATCATGTAGAAGTTATTATTATGTTGAGCTTGACCTGGATCTGTAACTCTTGACATTTAGCTCTTGAAAATACATCTATTTTCTTGGCCGATAGTCTTAAAAGACAGAATCCAACATAATAAGCCTGCACATGTATCCCCATATCTATAATGAATGTTGAAATTATAAAATAAAATGCAATATATATTCACAAATATTTAAAAAGTGCAGAGATATGGGAAGACATATGTGTCTTAAGTGTGCTTATTTCTATGAATTCGTTAGATGACAAAGCTCTTTTCTGCATGCATCATTGCTCAGATGTTTTTGTCTGAAATTCTCTTCACATTGACATACATGCATTGAACTAATATGAGAATGTATGCATTAAACTAGCTCGAATGATGTCCACATTCTCAGTTTTTTCACCATAACTTTTTCTTTCCAAAGTGCATGATGCCGCAGAAAAGAAAAGCTAACTGTGAAACTCAAAGAAAATCTTTGTTAGGGCCTGAGTATTTTTTTTTTTAATCTCTATGCCTTTCACATTCTTAGCTTCGGTAATCCTTGAAGAGAACAGAGTCAAACCTTGTATTTTAATTAGGATCTTTCAGTGTTTGTGGCCTCGAGGAGCGAGAGCAAGAAAGACATTCTGTGGGTGTGTGTGAAAGAGAGGACCAAGGTTGTTTTCTTTGTGACTAGCGATTATATTGTGTAAGAGCAGATGACAAAGGAGATTTGATTTGCGATATGAAACCAAATGCACTAAAAGGAAAGCGTACTAGTTTGAATTAGGTATATTAAATCAGTACTTCATATAAACCAGTGAATAGTAAAGGAGAATATATAGGAGGAAAAAGTAGTAGAAGTTGCATTTCTTAACCAATCGCAACGTTTGCAAATGGGCTTGTCACATACCATCATGTAAGTACTAGTCAAGTCTAAGGTATAAGCAAGTATTTTTCATTTTTAAGGATTATTGCAAAGATAGAGAGTTTCACAATAAATGAATTGACTGCCCTTCTACAAGTCTTTACTTACAACTACAATTATAATTTTTCCATGATCATATTATGAATTATTAAAAGAATATTGACATTTTGCTATATTTTTAAATCATCTTTAAGTCATTTCAAATAGTGAAATAGTATTACACTAATTAAACTTTATTAAGTACATTTTCAACCTCAGTTAAGTTTTTTAATCAATGTTTATTTCAGTTAGGGGAGAGTTTTATTTATTTTTTTCTTCTTTGAAATAGTATCTTTGAAACCAATGTCCACATGATTTCTTTACAGATAAAAGAGTTCTGTTTACGAAATAAGAATAAACTCCCTGTAATTTTAATATCACCGAAACTATTTTAATCTCTTTTTGGATATGTACTTCAACTTAAACTACATATATAGCTATAGATATATAGATATGTCTATATTTAAATATAGACACATATCTCAAAACGTATAGAAATGTATTTCTCAAATGTGTAAAGTATAGTGAAGCTACCAGACCACAAACGATGTTTTCTATTTATAGATCTATTTGCAATTTGGGATGTGCCAAATTCCCACACCTTGTTGTCAATATTAGTCTGACAAGACTAAAAGGAAATTTAAAATATTAAGATAATCCTCTTTAGGATCCACGTGGAACACTGAAAAAGGTGTGAAAATATTGATCTCAGACTTCTTGTGAGTTTGATGTGCTTTATATTTGTAATGCTATTCTCTTCACTGCATTCATATGTGTGCTTGAAGCTTGCTGCCTTGTAGGAGACAACGCAACAACCCTTACCAATGCCACTTTTATAAGATTTTGCCTGCTGTGTGTCAATGTGACTCTTCAGTACAGTACTTAAGGGAGTGCAGGGAACATGACCTACCCTGAGTCATCCAAAGAATGTTTCTCCACTTCCTGTAGTTCCTGTGAATTCCTAATGTCTTTATAATAAATGGTCACCTAGAAATTAATGTAACTGGGTTGATTGTGTTGCATGACATTAAGTAAACCTAACTGCTGCAACAGGGTGCGGTCTGCATCATGGCAAATACATTGTGGGAGAGAGGGACACGTCCTCCCTCAGCACCCACAAAAGGGATCATTAAGCAAGGCTGGAACACTTCTCCAGCGAGAACAGATGTAACCTTGGAATCTTTCTCCACACAGTGCTCCAGGAAGCGATTCGACATGAGTCTGTACTGGCATAGGAAAATAAAACTGTTTGGCATGGCTGCCGTGTGGGTCTTATTTTCTTTTGCCTCTTACCAAGAATTATTTTAAAAATGAAACTATTGTCAACCAATGAATGTAAAGGTGTTATTTTTGATTATTATTTTTTAGGTTTATGTTTTGAAATCCCCCCTCAGTTGCAGGAAAAAAGTAAGATACAGAATATAAAGAGACAAAATAAATGATAAAAAACAAAATAAGCATGTTTATGTGCCAGAAATCAAGAAGAAAAGGCAATGATAAAAACGGCTGAAGCCCGAGGCATCCTAAGCCCTGGGTCTGGAAGCAGGTGTTCACAGTGGCATACTTGGGCACTCTGGGGCACTGAGGACTGTAAGTACCACTCACAAGGTGACTGGCCAGCAAAACTTACTGCTTACCATAAACAATGTCTGGGCTCCCACCTTGAAAAATGATGCTGGAAAAAAAAGGTGTTATTGATCATTTTCTGGGACTAAGGCTTAGTGAGGTTTACTTACAGAAAATAAAAAAAGCAAGCAGTCATACAACCAACATTGGGCCAAGTTGCCTGTTGGATTTGACATATCCTGAAATCACAGGGAAAAGGTTGGCACTATGCTAAGATGTGGCTCAAGATGGGAGGCCACAGGGCAGGCAGGAAGGTGGCAAAAGCAAACTAGAAGACCTGTGTCACTAATGAGATAAGCAAGAGTAAGAGAAAGGAAGAAAGAGAGAAGATGGATGTCCTCTAGTTGAAATAAATATACTAAAACAAATAGAACAATATGAAAAGACCCTACATAGGTTAAGTATCCTCCAAAAAAGGCACAGCATTCATGTGAGTTTCATATTGCTACTACAGCAAATTGCTACAAACTTAGTAGCTTAACACAACATGCATTCATTACTTTACAGCAGCTTAGACATCCAACATGGGGCTCACTGGGCTCAAATCCAGGCGTTGGCAGGGCTGCTTTTCTTCCTGAGGCTCTAGGGAAAAATCATTTGCTTTGGTTTTTCAGCTCTGGAGGCTGCTGCATTCCTTGGCTCTTGGCTGCCTCTCCATCTTCAAAGTGCATCACTGCAACCGGCGCTTATTCCATCAAGTTGGCTCTGTCTCTCACATTTCTACTTCTCTCATGCAAGGACCCTTGGGATTCTACTGGACTCACCTGGATAATCCAAGATAATCCCTTCATCTTAAAATCCTTAATTTAGTCACACACAGAAAATCACTTCCGTTACGTAAAGTAACATATTTCCATATCCTGGAGGAACGGGGCATTGATTTGTCTACCACAGCATCCACAAAGGGAACAACAAACATGGTCCAATAAATGCATATAGAAATAAATTTGTGGATTCAAGAAAAAGTGGAGTCATGGTTATAAAAATATTTAATAGAGAGAAGAGTTTCCAGACTAGACATACAGGAAAGAATTCACCCAGGATGCAACTTAGAGAAAATGCTAAGGCATAGGCAAAGGAATTGCATGTATGTGCGCGCACACACACACACACACACACACACACACACACCACATATAAAAGAACAATTCAGAGATGTGAAGGGTAGATTAAGAGACTCTGACATATAACCATGAGGTTCAGAATAAAAAGAATAAAGGAGAAACAATACTGAAAAAAGTAAGGAATTTTCCACGATTGAAGGAAAACATGAGCCTTCAGACTGGATGTGCCTGTCTAGTACTGAGAAAAATAAATGAAAATAAATCCACACCAGAGGCACAAAGTAATGAAATTGTAGCACATCAAAATCCATATTCCCTTTGGGTTTGATTGGAGGAATAAATTCAAGAGATGTATTGTACAGTGACTACAGTTAATAATATTTATTATATTATTGAAAGTTGCTGAGTAGATTTTAAATGTTCTTACTATAAAAATGATGAGGTATGTTAAATAACACGTATATTAATTAGCTTGATGTAGCCATTCTACAATGTATAAGTATTTCAAAACAACATATTTTACATAATAAATACATAGTCAAAATAATATAAGAATTTTTAAACGATAAAAAATACATTTTAAAAATTGGAAGTCCATGTTCTTAACAACTAAACATGAGAAAAGTATTATCCACAAAAAATAACAATTAGGCCTCTATAGAAACCTAACTCTTAAAAACAAACATTGGAGAATACTTTCAAAATGCTTTGGCAAAAACAAAAAACAAAATAACAATGAAAGAGCTCTATGAATTTAAAATTTTATACTCAGATAAAGCATTAATCAAGACGAGATACAAAATGAAGTACATGGTTCTTACAGCTCAGTTTTCCTATCTGCATTCACTTTAGTTTTGCAATAGTATTTCTTGCAGTAACATTCTTTTATTTGTGTGTCCAAACATACCTATTTATCCAGTAACTAATTCAAGGTACGAGAGGAGTGACGATACTAATGACAGAAATCAGAGCAGGGAATCAGAAGAGAGAAGTGCACGCTCCCATGCATGGCGCTTTTGAGTTGACAAGAGGACATGTGATCCCAAGATTTCTCTTGACAGAGACTACGTTTACACAAATTAAAGGAATTGTGTAGCATTAAATAACCAAATTCATAGCCTTAGTAACTTACATTGCACTGGGTTTTAACATGGAGCTGTTGTTAAAGGAAGGGTCAGATGGTTGAAAAATTAATTGGCAAACACGTTGATTGCATAAGCTGGAAGTACTGTTGAAAACTGTGGTTCTTTATTAAACGAAAACACTTTGGATATTGGGAAGAGAGCAACAGTGAAGTTTCCTTTGAATAAGGAGTAAGGAATATGTTCTACTCACTATCTACATGATCATGATCTCAAGTTATTGTTTCTCATAAATATCATAGATGTGCTAAAATTTGAAATAGGTTTTCAATCAGGAGCCAATTCTAATCACCCATCAGTGGCAATGTGGAGCCTTGAGTTTGGAAAGATTTTCTTTAGTGTGTTAGGTTGTTCTTGTGTTGCTACAAAGCAATATCTGAGACTGGGTAATTTGTAAAAAGAGAGGTTTAATTGGCTCATATTCTTCAGGCTGTACAGGTAGCATAGCACCGACATCTGCTTCTGGGGAGTCCTCAGAAAGAAGAAGGCAAAGGGTCAGCAGGTGTCTCTTATGGCAGGAGCTGGAGCAAGAGTAGGGAGAAGTGCCACACTTTTCAACAATCAGATCCTGTAAGAACTCACTCACTACTGCAAGCACAGCACCAAGGGGATAATGTTAAACCACTCATGAGAATTCCATCCCCATGGTCTAATCACCTCCCACCAGGTCCCACCTCCAACATTGGGGATTACATGTCAATGTGAGATTCAAAGAGGACACATATCCAAACTATATCATATACAATCCCAAGACAGAGTCTAATAAAGTGTCAGATCAATTAATTGTAGATATCTGTCATTAGGTAACTGAAACAGAAGGAATGGCCACAGAGGTCTTGTAGGTTTGTGGCTTGTGCAGGTGTTTGCTGAGAAATGTTTTACAATAGGTTTTCATGAGTGGTCAGGGAAGGCCTTATTTGTAGCATTTGCCAATCTCCCTGATACAAATATTCCAGCCATGGCTGATTTACTCATAAGATGGAACTGAATTCTGACCACAGCTGTCTGTTGCCAGCTGGTGTGAGTCAGCTCCAGAACCTCAAGAGTCTGGTGGCTTAGTGCTGAAACTCAGTGTTTAAAGCAGTTGCCTTTTGTTCACCTATAGGGAAGGAAAGTTCAGGTGTGAGAAGAGTTTGAGCCAGTTTAGTTAGTATTTATAAGAACGAGTTTAAAAGAATGGAAATGGTTCATGGTTCGAATAATGGAGACTCTGAAGAGTGGTTGAATAAATTGCTGTGTTTTATCCTGGAGAGGAGGGAGCTGGAGAGTGATTTAATAATCTTTATATTTATGGGGTTTTCTTTTTGACAGAAGATGGTTCCCAGTTACTTTCCATCCCTAAGTTTCAAATCAAGATAAATCTAGACTTAAGTATTCCCCTTTCCTACCCAGTAATTATCACTTTAAAAATATTTTAGAAAAAAATGCACTGTATAAAGAATGCTTTCTTAGATTGACTATCAGTTGATCCACTTTCTATACTTCAACTCCTGCTGGCCTTTTACACTATATGTAAGATTAGGCAATAAAGATAGGGAAAGTTCAAGGGAAAACTTCTGAGGCCAAGTAATCCAATAGGAATCCAATAGCAACATGAGAAGGCAGAAACTATTTTACCCAAAAACTCTAGCTAGAAATTTCAGCAATCGCCAACCATTCCTGCTCCCTCATATGTCATTCATCACACTGCTTCACGAATTCTAACTCCAGAAGTCCTCTTGAATTTTTCCCAGCCTGTCCTCTCAAATCACTGGTCTAGTGCAAGCTATTCTTTATAATATTGCAATCTGCTTTTATTCCACTTTAAATAAACAGAGTGGAGAATTGTTGACCAGATGAATAAAAAGTTGGCCACCAATTTGACATTATCCCCCTAACTAACATTATCTCAAAGTATACTTCTCAGGAGGGTATTTTAAGTCATTTGAAATTCTAAATGCAATATTGAGTATCTTCTGCACGTGTTTTCATTGGTTCAATATGAAAGATTATACTATTTCCACCATATTACCAAATTATGATTGGATTGTGTTATAATGCTCTTAGGTTTAATCACTCTGAATCCTTTGCCTAAAATGTAGATTTTTGTTTTTGCTATAAAAAAGACATTAGAGTCTATGCCAAAATTTGCAATTCTTCTATAAAATTATTTTTTGTCTAAATCTTGAAAATAACTTAGAATCACAAAATGTTCAGGGAAATCTCTAGTGAGAAAAATAAAATTTATAGCTCACAGACTCTATTGAACAGACAACCATCTGTTCAACTTAAAACATTTTGTCTCAAATAACATAATAACTCACAAATGATGATGGATTAGGTAACTTCATTTCATATTTATTAATTTATTAACCCAACTCTTTTTAAAGCCATCAATTTGCATGAAGCTTATGAGTGAGATATATATAAAAAATCCTAACATTTGATGATCTCCTAATATGTGCTAGGTGCTTTATATGTATGACATTTTAACAAATATTTAAGTCAGATACTATCTCTTTTTTCAGATAAAGAAATTGAGTCTTAAATTAAATGATTTACTTATAGTCACAAAAATGAAGTGTGCTGATACAGTCTGAATCTACTGATGGCTTCAAAATCATTTTCTGTGATGCAATGCAGCTTCTTGTAGGGGAGTATAGCATGGAAATAAGGCAGGCAGTTTTTGCTTTCCAAATTTTTAGTATAGATGAAGAAAAATACATACTCAATTACCAATACCGTTTAAAAACAATGTCTTTGATTTAATATATGGTAAATATTAAATATGTGGTAATGAAAATAAGTATCGTTTTAGAGTTCACAGGGAAGGAAAATATCCTTTGTAAGCTGGGGCATTTTAGATATTCAATTTTATTTATTTTATATAATGAAATAGTCAGCACTCCAACCATCCATCTATCCACCAATGTATTCATTTATCTACCTGTCCATCCATTCATCCATCCAAACATCTATGTAGCCATCCATTCACACATTCATTATTTCATCCTGCATTCATACATCAATAACTACTCTCTAAGAAAGAAGATAAATTTATTCAGGCTTCTATGTAGATGGAAGTGTTTTGATACTAAAATGTGGATGTTTGTAATTTTATTATTGCCATTTCCTTTCCAAATGTATGCCAATCATACATTTCTAAGACTTATCCATTACCTCTGAAATGCTTCCTCTTGGAAATGGTGCACATCCCTTCTACTGACATTTTATTGGCCAAAGCACATCACAGAATCATGCCTGAGCCTATCCTCAGGAAGACAAGGAAGTATAATTTACCCATTTGTCCAGCAAACACAGGAGATCCAGAAATATTGGTGAACACTGATAATGTCCATGAAGCTGAAAAAATGTGGAATAAATATTAATACTTAGGACACAAAGAGGTATTTACCATGATAAAACATATTTAAGACACAAGGGTTTTTACCAAGAGCAAAAACAAACTTTGTCTTAGTCAGTTCTGTCTACTCTAACAGAATACCATAGACTGGGTGGTTTTAACGACGGACATTTATTTCTCAGCCAGTTGTGATGGCTGGAAGTCTGAGATCAGGGTGACAGCTTCTGATGAGGACCATCCTTCTGGCTGCACACTGCCGACTTCTCCTTGTATGCTTAAGTGGCGGACAACAGAGACTTCCTGGAGTGACAAGGGCTCCAATCCCGTTCGAGAGAGCTCTGCCCGGAAGAGCTAATCACCCAAAGTCTCTACCTCCTAATACCAACACATTGAGGATTAGAATTTCAAAATATAAATTTTGGGGCACACAAATATTTAGCCCATAACAACCCTGGAGGTAAAATTCTAAGTAGCAGAAATCTTTCATCTCTTCTAAAACTAACACTAGTAGAAAACATATTCTTTCATTCAACACTTAGAGTCCATATTGGAGAACAGGAAAAGATGTATTATATTACATGTGTACATATACAAACACACATACAAACAAATGTTTGTATGTATATATAGATATTTATATATAATACAAATAATATATAATATATACACTGCATCTGGCACTAGTAGGTAATTGCTATGTCAGGGCACATTTATTACAGTTTTCTCTCTAACTCATAGGGGATAGTTTTTTAATCAGCTGGTAATATCATATATTTCAGTTTTTTCTTGCAAATAAGAGTGGAATAGAAAGATTTTTACTGTTGACAATTGTGCCCTCAAGTGTTAACAATATTCACAAGTGTTTAAGGAAATAATTAGGTTCCTTTCATTATATCATACTTGTACTATATTTATAACATGACCTTTGTTCTATTTATATATACAAGGAGTATATCCTAACAGGAAATTTGTGAAGAAGAAACACTTGATAATATCCTAATTCCCCAACAGAATTATACAATAGTTCCTCAATGACCTTACCTTGGGAAAAAATTAAATCAAAGACACCTGCATTAGAGATCAATTTCCTGATGCTCAGTTTGTATTCATCATGCTGAGCTATCCAAGGACACCTTTCTTGTCCTGTCATTTGATGGAAATGATTTCCATGTGTTTTATGATTCAACTCCATTCTCCCTTAGACAATACAGTGACTTCAAACATTTGAACTCTACAATTGGCTGGCTGACTAGGCCTTGTAAAAATTGCTTTTTTTTGTTGGTGTTCAGAATATTCTATATTGTACCTAAGACGTGCAAAACACAAATTTTGGGCAAGAATAGTGGCATACACATTATAGGGTGATTTCACATTTCAGTATTATTTACAAATATGACATCAAACATTAGTGGTTTTATTTCATTTTTATATCAGAGGCATTCTAAATACGATGTGACAATGTTAACTCTGAATTTCCTTGTTTTCATCCGTTTAACCCAGATTTTTGCTATGCAGTTCTGAACACTGCCATGCTTTCAACTTTTCAACAAGAAACAGGTGGTTAATACATACATGTAACTCTACAATTTGATCTTAGCATTTCATGTAATACTTTGGTAATGCCTAAATATTATGTATGTAGTTGTCCAGAGCATCTTATTTTCACCTTTTCAGTTCCATTAAAGAGCAAATTCATAGAAAATTAACCAAAATTGAATATGAATAAAACCTCACTTCCTTAGTGTATCCTCTTATACAAAAATATTTTGAGTTTTTTTATTTATGTGATAGCAGCTGCATTTGGGTTCAGTAAGCACGTGTTTTGATCATACTTTAAGATGTGTTGTTTCTTGACGCCCCTCAATTTGTACTGGAATCACTAATATATAATCTGAAATTGCGGTTATTGAGATTTTTCTCTCAATAATGGGATTCGAATGCTGCCCTGTTTGATCTGCATTAACTGTTTGGAATTCCAGAACATTGACTGGCACTTCAGAAGTCACCAGAGTATTCTGTAGCCTTCAGAGGGTAAATTTCAGTCATGTAGGGATGATTTTCTTGGCAAAGAGCATTTTGCACTCTGAGTCAAAATAAGTGGGTTTTAAGCCCAGGTCAGTCTCAATTCCACCACTTGTAGGTAAACTGCAGATGACTTTAGAAGTAATGTCAGCCTCAGAAACAGTAAAATATGCTGAAGATATGGACACAGGCACAGAGTCTGCATCATCTTAGTCCCAAACTCTCACATTAGTGAATTGTTCCAACAATGACATAATGAATTATATTTAACTCTTCTTGCTGCTCATGTTTTGCTATTTGTCATCAATTGGAGCTGGTGAGAGTTTTAGTAAAGTGCTTAGCATCACCTGAGGGTAAATTTCTATTTCTCTTGGATTCCTTTGATCATCCTCTGCACTTTATGTAATGAGTGACCTTTCTATCTGGTTCAAATAGAGAATGTAGAGAAGTAAAATGCTTCATGCAAGAGAACATCACTGATGTCAAAATGCAGGGGCAACATGAAAGAAGGGCAGAAGGGTTCCGGACACAAAGGGCAGGGCACTGCTTGGACTGGCTATTGTCGGGGTTGCAGCCAGAACCTTCCTTTAGAATTTGGGAACTATGGAGAAAACACAGTGATGCAGATCAATACATGCCGGTTTTATTACAGATGTTGAAGAACGCAGCTCACTACTGTGATCATACATTTGGGCTTCCCAAGTTTTTCTCCTGAATTAAACATATGACTAAATTGGCAGGCTTTTTTCCTAACAACTGTGAAGTGCTAGTCTTTAGACGTTTTCAGCATCCAGCAGCAAATAACATGAATGTCCAACGGTGGGGATGGCTCCAAAAAAGAGAGAAAACCAAATGAAACTGAGTTGAGCATTATTTCTTCTTTAAGCAGAGGAAGATCACTCTTATCACAGGAAGTTGTGAGTGGAGTACAAGAAGCTGCATGTGCCTAGGAGGTGGGAGTTGTGCCTGCTCCAAGGAAAAATGACAAGTGTTGAACAAGCAGCACTCCCAGAAAATAACACATTGCAATAGATGCCCATTACTGTCTCTCCATGTATTAAATTGGTTTAAAACATTGTCTTTTTGTTGGTCTCTTTTGAGTTTATAAGTTCCCATGAATATTTTCTTTCCTTCACTTATTTTGGGTTTAATTTGTGCTTTTTTCTATCTTTAAGATGAAAGCATAGATGATAACTGATTTTAGACTTTGCTTATTTTCTAATACATGCATTTAAAGATAAAAGTTTCCTCTTACAAGTGATTTAGCTGCTTTCTTCAAATTTTACCTTTCAAAAGTTTATACGGTTTATTTTTATTATTGTTCAATTTGAAATTTTTTCTAATTTCCCTTGTCAGTTCCACTTTTACATACAGATTATTTAAAATTATGCTGCTTCCCAAATATTTGGGAATTTTTACAGGCATATTATACTATTGTTTGTGATTTCTAATAGAATACCATTATATTCAGAGAAAAATATCATGTTATATTTCAATCCTTTTAAATTTGTCACAACTTATTTTATGGTTGAGATGGTGATCTACCTGAGTGAATGTTTTATATGCATAGAACAGATAAAGTGTATTCTACAATTGTTCAATATAATGTTCTATATGTGTCAATTAGACTAATATTGATGGTGTTCAAGTCTTCCAGATCCTTATTAATTTTTATCTATTAGTTATATTAATTGCTGAAAAAGCATGTTTAATGTCTGACTGTGATTGGAGTCTTTTCTGTAATTCTCCTTCAGTTCTTTAAATTGTTAAAATTTATGTAATTTGAAGCTTTGTAATTGTATTTATCCACATATTTAATTAGAAGTTTTTGTAGTTTTAAAAATATTTACCCTTTCTGGGGCTTTTTCTTTCTTCCAAACTGCTATTTTTCCTCTTAAGCCTGAAGAATTTACTTTAGCATTTTTATAGAACAGATCTGCTCTAGACGATTCTCTCAGACTTTCCTGGTGAACATATAAAAATATACAGAAATGCTTTTAAGGTATTGTCTCAGGATATTTACTATCATGTTATCTTTTACTATCTTTCAACTTTTTTTTTTTTTTTTTGAGACAGAGTCTCGCTCTGTCACCCAGCCTGGAGTACAGTGGCATGATCTCGGCTCACTGCAAACTCTGCCTCCCGGGTTCACACCATTCTCCTGCCTCAGGCTCCCGAGTAGCTGGGAGTACAGGTGCCCACCACCACGACTGGCTAATTTTTTTTTTTTTTTGTATGTTTAGTAGAGCCAGGGTTTCACAGTGTTAGCCAGGATGGTCAGTGTTAGCCAGGATGGTCTCGATCTGATCTCGTGATCTGCCTGCCTTGGCCTCCCAAAATGCTGGGATTACAGGCGTGAGTCACCGTGCCCGGCCATCTTTCAACAATTTAAAGACATTTCATAGTCTTCTAGTTTCATTCCTCTTATGAGCGCATGCATGTTTTTTTATCTCCTCCAGCCTCTTTCAAGATTTTCCAATCATGTTTGGTTTTCATCATCAATTTGGTGATCATTTGCCTGGTTCTTGTTATATTTGAATTTATTTACTGTTTCTTATTTATGTGAGTTGATATATTTCATCTATTTTAGAAAATTGTCACCCATGCTTTCTTCAAAAATGTCTTCTACCTTGTTATCTGTCCTCTTTTTACAAGACCCTTAACGTAAATATGTTTGATGGAATAATATTTTCCACACATCTCAGATGGCTCTCCTTTTCTTTTTTATTTTGTTTTATTTTTGAGAGGAGTCTCGCTCTGTCACCCAGGCTGGAATGCAGTGGCGCGATCTCGGCTCACTGAAACCTCTGCCTCAAGTGATTCTCCTGCCTCAGCCCCCCAAGTAGCTGGGATTACAGGTGCCTGCCACCACGCCCAGCTGATTTTGTATTTTAATAGAGACAGGGTTTCACCACGTTGGTCAGGCTAGTCTCAAACTCCTGACCTCAGATGATACACCTGCCTTGACCTCCCAGAGTGCTGGGATTACAGGCATGGCTCTCCTTTCCTTCTTCTCTTCCTTATTTTTCTCCTTCTTTCTTTTCCTCTCTCTCTCCCTTTCTCCTTTTTTTTTTCTTATATTTCAATGTGGGTGATTTCTATTGATCTGCTTGTTTACTGATTCTTTCCTTTGGTATGCCAATTTACTGATAGACCTGTCCGATTAATACTCCATCTCAATTTTTTATTTTTTTTCTATTCTTGACATTTGGCTTTTTAGTTATGTTTATCTCTCTGCTAAAGTTCTTCATTTTTTCAGAAAAATTGTCTAAAAATAATATTAGATTATGTGACATATCTATTATATTTAACATAAAACTCCTCTCGGATAATCTCAATATCCATATTTGGAACTACCTTTATTTCTCTTTCTTCTCTTGCCCATATGCCATAGTTATCTTTATACATCTTATTATATATATATATATAATACGTATATATATATATAGCTTATTCATGTCTTGTAATTTTTTATGATCCCTTCCATTTAACAGGGCATGAGATCTGAGCAAGGGAGAGCTGCGGATTTCTCTTTGGGCTTTATAATCCAGCTGCTGACTCTCTGAGTCCAGGCTTCCAGTGAATTATCTTTGCCGTCTGGTTGCTCACCCAGCTTTTTCACAACTCAGATTTCTATGCTTTGTTGCTCAGCTCTGAGCCTTCGGGAGTTGAGTGGACTCAGTGAAGCCCCCAAGAGCCTTGGAGATGTTTCTCACTGCTGTCCTGCTCTACCCAGCTTTCGGCAACAGCTTTTTGGCTTAGAGAGTTTTCTCATGGCTCTCCTGAGCTGCTCCCAGTCTCAAGTCAGCTCCATAGCCTCCATGGAGATATTTTTCAGGTCCCCTACCGTGCCCCCAAACTTGGGTACATTATGTCCGTGTGCTAAAGTAAAGGCCCCCTGGGACAGAGAGGTGAGTGGGTGCACAGCTGCCTCTGACGCAGCTTCCTCAGGGACCTGAATCATCATACTTCATAGGCTTTTAAAAATGTGTTCAAAATTGGACTTGTTTCTCACATCCCTTTGCTGGCAAATCCTTCCTCCTCTTCCATCACTCCAGCCAGCATCAGGGAAGCACTTCATTCCTCTCTCATAGGAAGAGATCATGACGTTCTATATTTTCATTCAGTTAGGCTTGTTTGCATCTCCAGCTCTTCACTCTTACAAACTGTTTTGTTATTGTTGTTTTCAAGTTATCCATCTTGTTCTCATTTGTAGTTCTCTTACGGCTTTCTAATTCCGAACCAGAGGTGGAAACTGCTAGCTATTGTTTATAACATGGTCCATTTGCAGTTTATAGGGGTGGTGTGTGAATCGAGTGTGGAAAGGGCCAGAAAAAGATTGTAATGGAAGATGTTATGTTGTCTTAAGCCTTACTTTGCCTTTGCCACTGAGGCTGTGTAGTTTTAATCTTATTGTGCGTAGTACCTTCTCATCACACTAGTGTTTTGCCTTCCAGGGGTATCATTCATATAAGTAAACTGCTGGAAGGCCAGGCGCGGTGGCTCACACCTGTAATCCCAGCATTTTGGGAGGTGAAGCAGGCGGATCACTTGAGGTCAGGACTTCGAGACCAGCCTGACCAACACGGTAAAACTCGTCTCTACTAAAAATATACAAATGAGCCAGGTGTGGTAGTGCATGCCTGTAGTCCCAGCTACTCAGAAAGCTGAGGCTCGAGAATCACTTGAACCTGGGAGGTGGAGGTTGTGGTCAGCCAAGGTTGCTCTACTGCACTTCATTCAGCTGGGCAACAGAGCAAAACTCCATCTCAAAAATGAAAATGAATAAAAAATAAAAATAAACTGCTGGAAGAAGTTTATCAGGTATCCTAAGACATGTACGAATACCAGTGTAAGACCCAACTGGGAATCTTTATGTCTTATTTCGTCCACACCTCCCCACCCACACCATGGATTTAAGAAAGTGTTTTAAAACATTTGTAGATCAAGCTATCTGGTTTTAAAACATTTGTGGATCAAACTATCTGGTTTTCAAGGAATTTATATTAAGATTGATTTTCAAATCCTGTGTGCTCTAGTCTAGCAGGATAATTATTTGTTAATGTAGATATTTCATAGAGACTTCAGGCAAACACATGAATGAGGAACAAGGAAAGACCCAAAGAAAGCATGCTATCAGTAGATATCCTAAATCAAATTGTTATTTTACCAAATAATTTGGTGATGCAATTAAATCTAAGTTCTACATAATTAATTTTTCTGTTTCATGAGGCAGTGTGCATGTAACTATATGAAAAACAATATCAATTGGTCTATGATGGTTAGATGATACAACTGTCAGTATTCTTTCAAATAACGAGAAGAATGGATAATACTTTTTATATTTGTATAATCATGTTGTTAAAGCTCTCTATGAGATAGGAAAGCCTTCAGCTACATGTAAAAGAAAATCTAACTCATAGAGTTTTAAACAAATGATGAGTCTTTGCTTTTTTCCTTAAATTTCCTGGAATCCTGTTGACATTGGATTAGCAACAATGGTGTCAAGGACTGAAAGCCAATGATTGCTTTTGCTTTAGACTTTGCACCTACATTCAAAACAAGAAGAGGGTAGGATAAAGCGTCATTCATTCTGCATCATCAGTAAAGCAAAAAGCCTTCCTAGAAACCTCTCAGCAGTCATATACTTAACACCTTTTTGGCAGAAACTGGGTCATGTTGTCCATGCCTAGGTGTGAGAGAGGGATGGAAGGTGGGAACATGGAGTTGTCAGACCAATTGTATTTCATCTCTTGGGAATGGGGGGATTGATATTGGGTAGACAAAAATCACTTGTTATCACTCTGCCTAAGTGTTCCTTTGAAATGTATTACTTGATTCTGGAACTTTATTTGAAAAATTATTTGATATTCAATAGTTATAATGGTAATTCAATTCAAAATATATACGTTGCCTTTAAAAATGATAAATAGCAGTTTAATATCTAGAGTAAACTCATCTACATTTGACAGTAATATTGACTATTCTAGTCTCATAAATCTTGTATCATTTTTGTTGTAATATTGTCATTAATTTAGGCAAGGACAAGGAGAGTATATTTCCCAATCACAAATAGAAGTAACAGGTTGTTGTAAAATTATCAGTGTTTCTTTCTTGAACCACTGTACCTTGAATTTTGATTCAAGAGTGGAAGTATTGTTGACATCCATGGAACTTAGAGCAAATACCAATGCTAATCACATCACATCTAATACCAATGCTAACTACATCACATCTAAAATATAAGCACATTTCAAATTTATATGGATTTTAAATAATCTGTTTTCTTTGGCTTGTAGAAAAATTACCAAATAGCATATTGCATTAAGAATGAAATGTTCTTTAATCAGGATCAAATTACCATCTTATAGCAATAACACATAATTATATACATGCAATATTAAAGTTTATGAGCATATTCTTTAGACAAAATATCCAAAGACATCAATGTTTTCATTATTAAAGAGTTACTTTCCAGTTCACTGAATAAATGCAAATATCAAGAATTTGGTTATATTAGGAATAAACTCCAAGTTGTTTCTATTACTTCAGTATGAAAAGCATGCAAAAATAGTAACTACGTTTTGGTTTGATGGTTTGAAAAATCCGGCATAATTTAAAAGCAACTTTCCATCTGGCTGGTACAGTGAGCAAGTGGAATTAGAAGAGTTGGTTTCTGTTTCTTGATGTGAATGATTGTGATTAGTCTGATGTCTTTGGTTTGCTTTTATTACTGTTTTCACTTCTTTTCTTGGTATATCTGTGTGGATATGCATACAGGATGACATTTCTATCACATTATGGCTTAACAAATAAAACAGAAAATATGTTTACTTTGGATGTATGTGTATTTTGGAGACAGTATTTGTTGCCTACTCAACAGTGTTCTTTTTGCTTCTTGGCAGCCTCCTTGGTATAACCATGCATTTATAGAAGATGACGTAACCAGCAGCCTTGGGGTAAGTCTCAGTCATCCGAAGCCAGTCTTGATAATCCCAGCAGACTAGCAACGGAACACAACCTAGTTCTGTCAAGTGAAAAGTGAAGAGAGCTGTGCTGGGAGGCTTCTCAGAAAGGGTTTCTTGTGGCAAAAGAAAGAGAGGGAGGAATAGTTCTTTTTCTTCTGCTGGACAAGGTCATGTGTGTACGTAAGAACTGGAAGTGCTCATGCCCACTGAGCGTGGGGAGAGTCCTGTCTAGCGTGACCCGGTGAGAACAGGCAACCCTTGAACCACCTTACCTAGGTACTCCTGGTGATACGACAGAATACATTTTTCTCACTGTTAAACTCTTTTTTATATTTGTAGCTGGGTGGCTCCAAACCAATATAATTAGCCATATGTAAATATCCTGAAATCTATGTCAATTCAAATTAAATTTAGGTTTTTATTTTCCAGTGATCAAAAATAGAGTATCTCAAGCAATATTGTGTGTGTGTGTATGTGTGTGATATTATTACATAATAACTGGAAGAATTTTGATGTAGATCCTAGCGGTGATGTTATATGCTGAGTATTTTACTTTTTTTAGGATTTAATAATTGTCACAATAAATTTATATGGAGAGATTTTTTAATTATAGAAACTCATTAGTTTGTCCATAATGTAAAAGTGTTAAATTATATAGTTCTGTTGATAATGATATTTTGTAATAGATATTTTTAAGTTGTTAAGAATGAAGGAAAATAATGGTGTAAGTGATTTGTTTTATGCGACCACCGGAGCAGGCGCCAGAGATGAGGCAAGTAGGCAAGGTAAAAACACTTTATTAGCTAGCCAATGTGAAGGAGGAAACGGCGAAGTTCACCGGTCTCCGGCGGTGGAGGCCGAGGAAGTCGCTCCGGCGTTCTCAGGCGAGGTTCCTAGGTCCGCATAGGACGAGGGGCCGAGGAAGTTCGCGCCGATAGCTTCCTGGAACGGTCTTTTATGGACAGGGCTTGAGGTGGGCAGGATAGGGGCGGGGGTAGAGGCGTCTTCATAGGCGTGGCCAGGTAAGCTTCGATTTCTTCGTTTTGACGTCATACTGCGCAGGCGCAGACAGTCGGTGTTTTTCCCCGGCGCGGGAAAGTCGCTGATGAAGAACCCGGAACTGCGCCATCTTGTTTACCTTCTTTACCTTCTTCCGTCGTGTCCTTTCTCCCTCACCCAAACAGTAAGTAATCAGTTTTAAATAGAGTTTATAGATATTTTTATTATTTGGTATTGTCATGTTGTTTCATGCCTCATAATAGCTGATTATAAATAGGTTTTAACCAATCACTCTCTTTATTCCAGAGGTTTAAGCAGATAAAGAATACAGAGAATGCTTGTAAAGCACTTTCTACCAATATATCAGGACCATTTCTGGATAAGGTCCTTGACTTCTTTTAAGCATTTCTAAAACAACATTTCTAAAAACCTCAAGCAAAACCACTTTAAAAAATCTGAATTCATATAATTTTACCTAATGTGGAACATTGGGAGAGCAGTGACTTTAATATAATATTTTAATGTCTACGTGTATACATCTGTAATTAATAAAATCAGTACAACTCATAACACATGGTCATTCTTAAGCGACAGAGTCATAGAAATGTAACAGCACATTAAAATCCTCTTCTAGTGGCTCCGAGGGGCACCCCATAAACTCTTGAGTAGCTCTTAGCAAATGCAAATTAATGAGCATTAACCCAGACATTCGAAGGCCCAGATAAATCACCATGCTCTTCAGGAATTCGTATGAACAATTCACAGCACTATAATTTTTCCTAAGTTAAGATTAGACTAATGTTGAGAGAGACAGCAAGAGAAACAAAATAAAGGTGCACTGTCCTATGCTCATTATAGGGTTCTCTTCGACCTTGAGGAGACTGCTACTTGGGGACATGTACTGATTCATTTTCTGACTCCTTTTGTCCTTGATTTTGGCATAGCCTTGGTGTCGGGAAATTCTTCCCTCAATGCCTCAATCGCTAACGCTCATATTTAAACACATTTCCTTTTCTGTAATCAGTGAGGAAAGAGCAGCTGGTCACCATCTTCTACACACTAAACCTTTGAGCCTTTTCTTCAGAATAAATGATCCTACTTCTTAGAATCATAAAATTAGAAGGGGTTTTGAAGTCAGACCATCCTTTTTCTGCCTTTAGACAAGACTACCCTTCCCTCTTACCATTCCATACAGATGAGCAAAACCATCCTATTTTTAAAAGAGATCAAGAGAAAGTAATCAAAAGCCTCCAACAGTCACACATTCCTCTGATGAGCAACCCTTACTTTCAGGAAATCATCATCATTATCATCAAATAGCATTTTTCTAACACCCACATGTGCAAAATATGTTTGTGTATTCAGACCCTGAAGAGGGCCCTAGAGGCCCAGAAAAGGTTGAAAAAAAAAAAGAACGTACAAAGGTACACAAACATCGCTAGGCTCTTTGCAAGCAATGAGAGAGTCTAGTTCATTGCCGTAATAAATTATTTTTAAAAGACAGTCCAGAAACTCCAGGGGATTTTCATTTTCTATTCAGGAAAATGATCTTATAATTAAAGAATATATCCATTCCTTTTCTTTTGTTTGACTATTAGGACTTAGTAACGACTATCAAACTCAAGTCTAATGACCAAAATTGAGAACATAAATATGCAGTATGTGAAATCTGAAACAAATCTGTACTAAGGTTTTAAAATTTGCAACACATATAATCCTGAACCAGTTGCCTCTGTTACAAAGTGTGTGTGTTTTGAGGGTAATTGTCTGTGAAAACATTCAAATCTCTCTTCTCTCCCATTCTGGCTCCTCCTTTATGCTCCTGAAGAACAGAGCTCAAAGGTTGCTCTCAAATGTTCAAAACTTCCCACCAGTGGCTGGAATGGTTCTGTTGTCCTTCAGCTTCACCTTCCAGTCAAGGAATTCCCAATTTCTGGGTGTTACTGATTTTTGCTAGGTTTTAACTAAATACAGCAATTTACTTGAAGGTAAGCCTTCCCTTTATATATATTTATAAATATAATATTTATATAATATTTATAAATATATTTATATATATAAATATTTATAAATATTTGATAAAGGGAAGATTTGCCAGTCGAACATGCTGGTTGCTGCAGTGGGGGGATTTTGACCTGGGTGGCGCTCCAGTCTGGTCTTCACCTTACCTTTAATTGCTCTGCCAGGGGATGCAACACACAGAGTAAGGTCCACGTCATCCATGCACTCCTTCCTCTTTGTGGGTTTCTCAGCTTTTCTCCATTGCTCACCTTCGTGAGAAGCTCCCTGTAACTGTGCAGGTAATCACAAGGCTCAGAGGGTAGGAGCTGGCCCAGTACCTGCAGATCCTGAAGGGCCCCTAATCTAAGTACACCATTCACCCCAACAGGCTGGAAACTATGTGATACACAAGCTCAAAAGGTTGTTTTGATTACTGTTGCTGCTCCTCCTAAAGCAGAGGAACCAATTTGATATTTCATTGCGTGATTCCTGTACTATGAGTAGTAGGTACTATCTAGCAAGGCTTTACTGCAAACATAAAATATATTAATAGCACATACAATGGCATTGGCATACAGCTCTTTTCTAAATTTTTTTCTAATAGACATGTTTATTCTATTTCCTAAATGGAGTCAAGACTTAACATTTTCACTACCAGTGAATAACATGCTTAAATATTTTAGGAAAATGGTAAGATGTTAACCAGCTCTATTCGTATTAGTGAATGACTCTTAATATTTGAAAGGAAAGAAAGTGACACTCGCTGCTTTCATACACTATCACATTTAAACCTAATTACATTTCAAGGCAGGAATATTTATTATCTTTTTTTCTGTTAAGGAAGTTGAGCCTCCTTTACGACAAACTGAATTCAAATGTAAGCATCTCTAATTCCGGAGTGCATATGTGCACAATTACATAAATAATTTTGTCTAAGAATCAACAAAACTAAATAAATGTTAGGTGTCTAGAATTTATCTAAACATCCTGATGATTGACTATTTATTGCTGATTTTCCTATTGTAATATGCAGAAGTTTCAATTTTAAGATATAATCGCTATCATCTTGTATTTCCACAGAGCTAATCTGTCATTAAATGTACCTAAATTCTTCGCCATAGCCTTTTAAGATTTTCCAATGTTTATCTGTTCTCTGTATCAGTATCCATCACTGTCTTCACTCTAAAAGCTGCACTTAATAGTGTACTTACCAAATTAGTAGTTTGGGAAGTACCCGGGAAGTACAGTATAGATACATGTAAATATTACTTCCCTCTGTGCCACAGACTGGGCTTTGATTGTTTCAATTTCAACATCCTGGCAGCATCCAGATTTTATAAATACCGTTTCCAATGCTTTGCATAAAGTTAGGAGCCAGGTCTGAGCTTAAGTCTCAAGGTTGACATCGTTAACATCAGGACAGGCGAGTTCAAAAGCACAGGCGCCAGCTGCCCCACCTCCATGGCACAGACGTCATGGAGCCAGCCACAGGTCTGTTTCAGACTGCAAAGGAGGGGCTCTGACTTCTGTTTCCTTTTGTGCTCTAGGAAGACATTGTAGGCTTCCATAAACAAAAATAAAATGCAATCGAATTACAAGCTCTTTTTAACCTATTTAGGACATAAAGGTTAAACATGTATGCATCTATGAAGAAATGCATGTTAAAAAGTGGTTTGAAATAAGACGTGTGGAAGCAAAATTCATTTTTCTTTGTATGGATAAGTAGAATGTTTTTCATACCTCAAAATGCCATAATCATTGTCCTTATCTATTAACTAAATCTCAATGAGAAAGATAAATTATTACATTGCAGAAATATGAGATTTAAGACTTATTCCAAAATATTTAAAGGGTATTCCTTAATGTAATACACTTCTATAAGGAATAGTACAGAATTTTATCTGAGATATTTTTATTAATCAATATTTTTGATTCATATGAATCATTATTTGGATCAGATTTTGATCTCATAAATGTGAAGTATATTGAATAATTCAGAATTAATTAGTTTCCATTTAATCAGTTCAATTCTTATGAGTTCATGAGTAGGCAATTTGGAAAAGACTAAAATAAGATTCTATTTCCTTTGAACTATGGAAGTATTCAAAAGAAACTGGTAAGTTCATGAGTATAATTGTCCCTGTGAGTTCTGTAATCTATGAATATATAGGAAGTTCTTGTCTTTGAGAATAAATGGTTTAAGTGAATTCTATTATCTATATTGTCATTTTGCTTGTATTTCAATTTTATTATGTGCAAACAGAAGCAATGGGTGTACTCTTTGTAAACAGTTTCACAAATTAAGAACTTTAAATAAGCTTTTATCTTCTATTTAGATCAATTTGTCTAAGTATATCAGGTAATTTTCATCCTCATCTTTTTATTTGTTATCTTGTCCAATCCTATTAATGAGCATAAATGGCTCCCCAAGTGTAAATATTTGAAGGGAAATATTGGGTCATTATAAATTCAGGTGGCATCCATAGTTGATGGTGGAATGATGGGAAGAAACTTTCCTCACTAAATGTCAATCAAATTCATCAGCATGATACTTTTACAGGTCTGCACAGCTGGAAAAAAACAGTCACGTCTGTTTAATTGTTATGTAAATTTATGCTGGTACTCAGTGTAATCAACAACCGAAGCTAGAACCATCCTTGAAACAGATTAGATGATTGGATTCTTTTCAATATAATTCTGAAACTGGAACTCTAGGTTCTTCTTAGGCACTTCTTAAATATTTATGGTTATCCAGTATAAGTAACTCAGAAATTCTGTAGTCAGCTAGTATAATCTTTTTCAAGTAATGTATGCTATTCTTATACCTACACCAACAAAATTGTATCTAAAAAATTGGTATCTAGCCTAGGAAAAATCTCAGGTAAGGTTTTATATTTCAGTGTCTTAGTCCCCTTAAGTCATTTCAGTCATAGCCTTAAAACCCTCCTTTAAACAGATTTACCATCACCTCTTGTAAAAACTGGATTTGAGCAAGATGCATTTTATTAATCAAATCCATAAGGCAGTCAATACATTACTTCTTTTGGAATGAAAAAGGAAAAGAGTTATTTCACAAGCAGACGAAAACTACATATGTAACTCTACTTCCCTGGGTAGGCTCCAATACAGGTTTAATCCTGAATTTTCCCATTTTGAAAGGCTTGCCAAGTTAGTTCTCAGACATTTCATGAAGCGTGTTGCTCAGAAGTGACATCAAACGTAATCCTGATTTTTGACAGATTCTTCTATACAATGACACATACCTGGCCTTCAAAATAGGGTAAACTAAAACTCACTGAAAAAGAATAAAAAGGTTACTCTTACAATTCTTGAGGCTTTCAAAAATCGATGATCCTACAGAAGGAGAAGAGGCCATTTATCATTAGAGCCTTTTTGATGTCAAAGAAAAAAAAGAAAAAAGAAACAGAAAAACATATGCTTGTAACATAGCAGCTGATATTAGTAGCTTTAGAATTTACAAAGCACTTCACTGTTCCATTATTTCAATTAACTCTCATAATGTCGTTGTGCATCCAGTCTTAACATTTGTATTATAATTATTTCATTTGAAAGTTGAGGACAGGAGGGTTAAATAACTTGTATTATTTCCCAAAGTCTTGCAGCTGATAAGTGATGTTTCTAGGAGTCTATCTCCAACAGATTGAGTGTGAAATCTGTTTTTTTTCCCTCTATTCCATTGAAATGTGTATTTACTAACTGCGTATCTAATTATGAATTGAAGAATAACATTTATTTAAATTAGTGCAATCAGACTATATCCAGAATATTTCTAGAAATGATTTTTAAGTGATTGATGAGCAAAATGAAGAGTAAAATATATTTTTTGTTCACTTAAATGCAAACACTCTGAGTTAAAATTTTCTCAATGATTATGTAGTTCAAACAATATTTTCCAAGATTATTTGAACTTAGATACAATTACTGAATTTAGGCAGGTATACATTAGAGTTTCTTAATCTTGGCATCATTGGCTTTTAGGTGGTATAATTACTTGTTTTAGGAAGCTGTCCTGTACATTGTAGGATTTGGGGCATCCTGTCCTCTACTTACCAGATGCTAAAATTATTCCGGGTTGGGACAACCCCAAATATCTTTAGAAATTGCCAAATCATACTCAGGTGAGAATCAATGGTCTATATTAATTTAACTGTGCCATTTCTCAATATTACGTTGGACAATTATAAAGATTTAGCATGAATTAGCAGAGGCATTAATCTTTTAATGATAGTATAGTAGTGGATATACTGGTACATGACATAGCTATCTAAGATACTTCTATATATGCAGTACACTAAAACTGACACATTCCAGGCATCCCTTCTGATCTTCTATTGACTCCTCTTATCTACAGTAAAAATTTTCTTTAGCTTATTTTGCATCCTCCCAGCATATCTTTACTGGGAGAAAATTGGTCTCTCAGATTTTTGCACATCTGGCAAGTCAGGCACTGACCACCTTTTTGTTCTGGATTCTCTTTTGAGGATATTTATATAGCAAACATCCTTGGAAATGAAGAATCATTTCTCCCTGTGGAACAGTGTGCAAACATACTTACTCCCCATTATAAAACATTCAGGTTTCCTAAGTTCAGGTTCCTCTTACCCTGTAAATTCCCTTGCCCCTTCTAAATTATGGTTTCACATGATCCTCTTTGTGTTGCCCTGTGGGAACAAAATGTTGATACTCTGGATACTGCTGTTAATAAACTTTTCTTGATCTCTGTCTCAGGAGTCTTCTCATTGCCTCCTACTTGAATTCATATATCCATATTAGGATACATTTTTTTTGTTTTGCCAGAAACGCAAAATCCCCAGTCCATCTCATTACTTTTTTTTTTTTTTTTTTTTTTTAATGTGGCCTCTCCAGTCTGTCACTCAGGCTGGAGTGCAATCTCAGCTCACTGCAAGTTCTGCCTCCTGGGTTCAAGCCATTCTCCTGCCTCAGCCTCCCAAGTAGCTGGGATTACAGGCGTGCACCACCACACCTGGCTAATTTTTGTATTTTTAGTAGAGATGGGGTTTCACCATGTTGGACAGGGTTGTCTCAAACTACTGACCTTGAAAACCTATCCTTTGACATGAATGACAAATTACATGCTATTTATGCCCCAAAATGCTAACTTCCACATATAGCATTTTAGTATATCCTTATAGATTATATCACATGAAATTTCTTTGTGCACCCATTGAAAGATTATTCCTAAGGATGTCATCCACTATATCACTTATTTTTTCCTCTTTATATAAGCATATTTTCATTTTAAAGGAAAGCTGATTTTTACCTAAACAACAGTTTCATTTCTTTATGGACATCACAAAAGTTGCGAGTTACTGCGTTTGCATCCTGCCTATGTCTTTTAGGAAATGAAGGCTTCCTTTTTTAAGCCAACCTTTGGCAGCTGCATAATATCACTGATAATAATATTGGGTGTTAACCTTACCACTGATTTATTACTTTTCTACTTTAAAATAATTGGACATCTGAGGAAATGGAAATAAGATATATATTAAAGATATGTGTGTGTGTATATATATTCAGGTGTATATATATATATAGTTTCATGCCAATCTCCATATTCTGTATATAAATATATATTCCATATTTATATATATGCCAACCTCTTAAAAAGTTTACATAGAGAGACATCTTCGAATAAATTTTTATAATTAGTGGAGTGGGGGGTAGAATCACATGAGCAAACTAGGTAGCAATATGTCTATCCTACATCAAGAAGATCACATGATCTTTGGTGTTTTTCATTGAGTATCCGGGTTAGTAGATAAATTACTGACACAGGGATCGTCAGGGAGGAAAGTGATTGTGATCCCAATGCAAAGCTTGGAAAAGTGATGGAATGGACTAGAGTGGCACTTGACAAACTATCCTGAGAGTACCACTCCAGGAACCTCTGGAGAATTCACAAGGAGAGTAACATTAATGACAAGGGTAGGTTGATACTAGTTTTCAATACAAGCTCTGGCAGTCCTAAGAAAAGGCTTTTTCTGGCCAAAAGTGTTGCTTACTCTGGAAATCCCTAAGCACTGGCCATTCTGGCATGAAATCTTTCTTTGGGAAAGCATGCGTAAATGATTGAATATTAATTCAAAGAATTTTAATTGTTGAGCCCAAGTATTGAGTGACTTCGCTCTTCTCTGGAGACTGAAGTGGAAAGACCAAGTGTCCTTCAGGATGCGTGGACTCCATGTTCCACAACGTTGTATGGCAGCATCAGAAGCCACTGCCCCAGTTGGTGAAAACCACACTTTCCACCTTCTCCACTCTTTCTACCTTAAGGATGACTAATTCCCAGACACTGAATTTACCCTGGAATTCATGGACATTGTGGTTTTTGTTTGCTTTTGTTTGGTTGGTTAGTTGATTGAGGGAAGTGAGGGGAAATGGTAATAATATCAGATGGGAAGAGTAAATTGATTAAAACTTCTTAAAAGGGGCCGGGCATGGTGGCTCACACCTGTAATCCCAGCACTTTGGGAGGCCGAGGCAGGTGGATCACCTGAGGTCAGGAGTTCAAGACCAGCCTGGCCAACGTAGTGAAACCCCATCTCTACTAAAAATACAAAAAACTAGCCGAGCGTGGTGGTAGGCACCTGTAATCCCAGCTGCTTAGGAGGCTGAGGCAAGAGAATTGCTTGAACCTGGGAGGCAGAGGTTGCAGTAAGCCAAGGCCACACCATTGCACTCCAGCCTGAGCAACAAGAGTGAAACTCCATTTCACACACACACACACACACACACACACACACACACACACACAAAGTTCATTAAAAGGTAATAAAAGAGGTATGATCATGCAGAGCGTTATGCTGACTACTTTTACATTTTTGTCCTGTTTTCTCATCTATGTTTCATTATTTTATGTGAGTTTTTAGATCTACTTAGGCCTTTGTAGATCAGGTTTGTTTAATAGTTAAATTCATCTACAATCAGTCTTACTTTATGCATCCCTATGTATTTATAGATGTTTAGAATGACATTAAAGATTTTGGTAGCTAAATCTGGCCAGTACAAAAAATATATATTATCTCTAGCCTAAAAGTGGAATGTTGTCATTTATGAGCTCATTGTTACCTGACTGTGGTATCTGATTTAAAAAATTATCATAATATCTATTGCTACCTTTTTAGAATGAATTATTTTAAAGAAGCACTTCCGTGGACCATAATCTCAGAGTTGGACAAGAGTTCTAAAACACAAAGTAGAAAAGCTGTCAATATTGTCAGTTATTAATGACTTCCAGTGATATAACACAACTAAATAAAATAAAATAAAAAATGACCCCATTTAATTGGTACTTCTAGGAAATTCAGGTGGGTGTCTGAGGCCACTGAAGAAACTGGGTCGGTTACCATATGGTGTAATCTAATCTCTTTCAATTCTGTAAGTCTGAAATATGTGGTATTTTCAATGCTTTTTTATTTGAGTATTACATTAAATCAGGAAACATTAAATCAAGTCTCTTGGCTTGATGTTTGAGATGGCAGTGCAAAAAGCCTTCTGCTTTCAGTGCTATGGCATTGCTGATCACAATATTCATATGGCATTCTGATATAAGATCTGAGAAATAAATAGAAAAAGGGTCAGTCATTTCAGAGAGGTGACTCCATTATAAAGGTGGGTATGTGTAGCATTTTCTTGAGAAACTTTTAAGTTTTTCTTTGATTTTTCTCTAAGTTTTATCAGCCCTAAGCTGATAAATACTTAATGAATTTTCAGTAATAGTAGACAACTTCCACTAGTATTAAATAACCTTTGTGAATCAACTTGTATAAATCACAACACAAATAGTAAAAACAAAACAAAACAACAAAAAACACTAAACTAAACTACAAAGAAGTCCGAGTGTTTGGATGTGACCCAAAGTGACCATTAAAGTTGTAAATTTTCTCATTAAATTGGTAACAATATAAGCCATCCTGTACATCAATTGAAATGCCAATGTACTTCTGAGTAATAACATCCCTTCCATGTGATCTCTGAGATTTTTATTCTAGCTTTTATGAGCATGAGTATATTCTTTATTTTGAAGGCTGTGTTGATAGATGACTCTGAATTGGAGGGCTACCAAAATCTAAAGGGATTCTTTGCTACTTGTCATGGTTACAATCCTTTTTCTCTTCAGTAGGTTTTGCTTGTCTAAAATGAGGAACTTTCTCAGTAGATGTGCAATTCAATCGAGTCATCTTTTTCCAGATACAGGAATGATTATTAATATTCTGCCCTCTCAGTTCTCTATGATGCCCTTTATGACCATTCAGACACAGGCATTCATACCTCACTGAGGACAGCAGGGACAGAATATGCTGCTGTGATACCAACTGACTCAATGACTTAGCTTCGTGCTCTCTGAGAGCTGCCGACTTCCGTGCACCTAATAACTCCCACCCCTTCCCTGCTTGGTCCAGTGGTCAGATTGTGGGGGAATGGGTCACCACAAGGCACTGCTTTCTGCTGTTCTGCTCTAACTCCTGACCAGACTTCACAAACAGCATGTGCTCGCTTTACCACCCACAAATGCAGAGAACTTTTGGGGGAATACTTTGCACAGTCCTCAACCAGTTCTTTCCTAAAATGTTTGTGAAGTCACCAAACACATCGATGGTTCTCAGTAGATTTTCTTCCTTCTGTCTTTCAGTTTGGATACCTCGCGTCTTTGTTTTCATTGCTTTCAGATTCTTTATTTATAGAAGGGAAAGGGGACGAGCTATATACCACACCCAAGATTTCAATTTTGAAAAATTTCGAATCTACAGAGAAGCTTCAAATTTATAGAAACAAAAGTATAATAAATACTAGTGAATACCTTTCAATTAAATTCACCAGTTACAAATTTTACCACATTTGTTTTTTTCTCCCTCATTATATCTATCCATCCATCTACCTAGCTACTTCACTATATCTATCTTTCTGTCTGTATATTACACATACACACACAAATGTGTTACCTTTTCCATCCTTTTCTATGTTTACTTTAGAAATCATGATAATATAGATCATGTATAAGAAAATCAGTAATAATTTAATATTATCCAGTATATAGATTTACTTATACTCTAATTTGTGGTTTCATCATAGTTTGGTTTGCTTTGTTTTGTTTCTGATCTCTGTATTCTCTTTCATGGAAAATGTCATTTTATTTGTCTGTGTGGTGACTTGGTTTATTTTGGTTTCCATAACTGAGTTTTTGAAGAATCCAGAGGAGTTATCATTAGAATGTCCTGCATTCTGAATTTGTCTCATTGTTTCCTTCTATTAAGCAGCAAGTGAAATGTTTCTTCTGTTAAGCAGCAAGTAAAACATAGTAAGAATACTATGCAGGTGATATTGTGTACTTAAGGCATTAGAACAGGATGCACATAATTTTATGTTGTTTCATTATTGGTGATGCTGGTTTAATGACTTGGTTATGGTGGTGACTGCCAGGTGACTCCATTATAAAGGTGGGTGGGTGTATATATATATGATGTGCCAGTGTGTGTATATATATATGTGTGTGTGTGTATATGTATGTATATGTGTGTGTATGCATATATGTGTATATATATATATGATACACACACACCCAGACACATACATATTATATTTATATGGTAAATATATATATATGTATATGATAAATGATAAGTGAAGAATTGTCATTTTGTGGCAATATGAGCATCCTTCTTCCTAAAAATTTTCATCCAGTGTTTTTTATCATCTAATAATTGGTCCTTGGTAAAATCAGTTATTATTATATATTAAAAAACGATGATATTTCTAATTTTGTCATATTCTTCTTATTAACTGGCATTCTTTGAAAATTACTTTTAATATATATATTTTCATCTTTCTAAATTATGTATTTAAGATATTTTAAATATTTAAGCATCTTAAAAAATTTAAAGTAGAACGTTTTGTAGTTACTATGATTTCTTATATAAACACCACATTTTGATAAAAATAAAAAGTATATTACATAAACTCATTAAAGTCTTTTAAATATATACACTTATCTGTTTCCTTTCAAAGCAATTTTTGTTAAAAGTAGGAAGGAGTAAAACCCACTGTGCCTTGGGTTTTCATTTTCTATTCCAACTAAAAAGTGCATGTCCACAGAAATGTATCATTCATCCACTCAAACTTTCTTGAGAACCTGCCTCCATCAAGGGACTTCGTTAGCTGTAAAGTGCTGACTAAACTTGTGTTTATATCTCCACTCATGAAATAGGAAATACACACACACACATACACACATATGCATTTATGTTTATACCTCCACTCATGAAATAGGAAATACACACACACACACATACACACATATGCATTTGTGTTTATACCTCCACTCATGAAATAGGAAGTACACACACACACATACACACATATGCATTCGTGTTTATACCTTCCCTCATGAAATACGAAATATACACACACACACACATATGCATTCGTGTTTCCACCTCCACTCATGAAATAGGAAATATAGACACACACACACACACACACACATATGCATTCGTGTTTATACCTCCACTCATGAAATAGGAAATACACACACACACACACACACACACACACACGCATTTATGTTTATACCTCCACTCAGGAAATATGAACTATACACACACACATATGCATTTGTGTCTATACCTCCACCGATGAAATAGGAAATACACACAAACACACACACACACATATGCATTCCTGTTTATACCTCCACTCATGAAATAGGAAGTACACACACACACACACACATACATACACATTCATGTTTATACCTCCACTCATGGTATAGGAAATATGCACACATACATGCACACACATATTCATTCTTGTTTATAACTCCACTCATGAAATAGGAAATACACACACACACGTACATTTGTGTTTTTACCTCCAGTCATGAAATAGAATATATGTATATAATATATGTTATGTAAATAGAATTATGTGTATGTATAACATACAATTTTCTAATTTGGGCTGTAGGTCAATATACATACATTTCTCCTGGCTGTAGGTGACCATGTCACTTGCATTTATTATAATATATTTTAATTCATGGAATTTAAATGAAGTTTTAACACCAGAGACTTTCACAGAGATTCAGATAATTTGAGATAGTACATAATATGTTTAAAAAGCTTATTTTTTTCTGTGAGTATTGCTTGTTTCCATAGACGTTTCATTCTATAAAGGTTCAAAATATAATTTTAACTAACAAACTATGTAGGTAATTATACCCATTCTGCAGTCTGTTAGCAGCTTTTGGTCAGATTCTCATAGCAGAATTTTCCCATATACAGTTGCTAATATAGAAGAAAAATATCATCTTCTTATTGGATTATCTTGTTAACTTGCTTTTGCCTAATGTTTTGGCATCTTTTGGTAAATTTCTGAAATGAATAACAATAATTTACACAGACTACTCTAATAAAGGGTATTTATAGCCTATGTGAAAATAAAGATACGCATTTTAGGAACTTTTGCAGACATAAATACTTGTTCTGTAAAATATTTGTCAAATGTAGCAGATGTGGAAAGCACAGATCCTGGAGTGAAAAACCTACAGCTTGAATTCCACTCCATCATTTATTAGACCTGTGACTTGGTCAAGTTGCTTAATTTCTCTGAACATCAATTTACTTGTCTGTAAAGAGAGAGTGGTGGTACATAATAGATATTTTGACAGGTTGTTAAAAGCTGCAGATGATGTGTGTTGGGAGTCTGATGCCTAGTACTTCTATTAGGCAAGGTTTTTCAGAGGAAAAAACCAATAGGATGTGTATGTATACATATGTACACACACACACACACACGAATGAGGGACATTTAATTTAAGGAATGGGGTCATGTGATCATGGCAAATCTGAAATATTAAGGACAGGCAGGCAGGTCTGAAGACAAGGGAAGATTTAACACTGCACCTCCAGTCCGAAGGCAGTCTGGAGTCAGAATTCCTTCTTCCTCAGGGGACCTCAGTCTTTTTCTCTTAAAGCTTTCAACTGATTAGATAAGTCACACACATTATAAAGGACAACCTGCTTTAATGAGTCTACTGATTTCAGTGTGGATCTCATCTGAAAAATACCTTCGCAGAAACACTTAGTCTGAGGTTTAAACATATTTCTGGGTGCTACACATCAAATTAGCTATCACAGAACCTCTACACAGAAAGGTACTGACATTTGTTAAAATCATAGAATTCTATTTACATGACCAACCAGAGTGTGTCTAGAGGGCTCCAGTGGCCCTGCAGAGTTTCCATCTTTACTGACAGTTTCTTGGATAGTGTCTCCTATTGGCTGCTCTCACTTTCTATCTTTTCATTGTTTCTTTGAGATTTCATAGAACAGTCCCATTTTAGCTGAAAGTGTCGCTGGCTCCCAGGATCCCAAAGCCAGTGAGTAGATATGGCAAGTAATACCTGATCCCATATAGAAGAGGGAAAATCCCTCTCTTCCATACCTGTGGCTTAAGGTAGCACTGGTTATCTAGCAGACTCACAAAAATCTACCACGAAAACAGTGACTTCAACTTCTAATTTAGCTTTTCTCCCAATTCATTCTCAAACCAATCCCTCAAATTAAGAAGCAAGGAATGCTTCATTAGTTACCTTCATTACAGTCGTCTCTCTCGAGGTGCACTGAACTCCTTTGTCTTCAACTGATCCTCTCCTCTCCCCACAGAAGATCAATGTGCAGAGGAATATTTCCTTTAAAGCCGGGAGTGCATGCAGCTAAGCAGCTTTAGAGATGAATGGTTCCATATTCCTTGGAGCCAATTCTAGATGAGCTCAATTGATATACTCTTAAAAATAGTAATTCTATTTATTTTACAAGTGCTATGTAAACAGAGAGGTAAGTACCAGCATTGTAATTCACTACAAAGACCTGATTTTGATGTACAAACATAACTAAATAGCTACACCCTCTAATTGCAGAATCCAGATTTCCTCCAAACTTTATCTCATTCTAGCCAGGAAAACAGCTATCGTCTTTTTTTGGGTTTGTTTTTTTTCATCGAATGCTTTCATTATCATATTTGAAGCTTTTGATTAAGTTGGCATCGTAAGAAACTCTTTCCTATTTTCTTTCTTGTTTTTCTTGATAAGCCTGAGTCGGTAATTCTGGCTAGTATTACAGGTTCGTGTTTTTGGGTACATTCATTTATCATGGAGTGAGTCACTTTGCTGTTTTTGTTTCCACTGTATTCTGAAAGGCACCCACAGAAACATGACAAGAATGCAGGCTTGCATGGAAGAAATTCTCATGCCGGGTCTGCTCTGTCTCCACAGTGAGTCTAGCCTACATAACATCGTCTTTGAACAATAGAAAGCAATGGCTAAGGATAAAAGAATGGGTTCAGATAAAACAGAATTTTCTACCACCCCGAATATTCACT
Organism: Macaca mulatta; assembly: GCF_049350105.2. Taxonomy (NCBI): domain Eukaryota; kingdom Metazoa; phylum Chordata; class Mammalia; order Primates; family Cercopithecidae; genus Macaca; species Macaca mulatta. Next base: position 100,170,138 of record NC_133422.1, on the reverse strand, counting down.
CCATATTTAATATGAAGCCAAATATTTTAACATAAATGTGTTTTTATTGTCTTTGTCCTAGTCTCCCAGTAGGGAAGTTTTTGTACTTGGTACTTCTTTGTTTTTTTTGTTTGTTTGTTGGCTTTTACTGTTTTCTTAATTTTAAATTCTAAGCCTCCAGGTGCCTTGTTTATAAAAACGATTCCGGATTTTATACTTTTTAAATATGGTTTCTTAACCATTTGCAGTTTTGCTAAGAGGAAAGGAGAATCTATAAAGTTTGTTTACATGAAAGGAAAATCTATGTATAGCATTCTATCAAAACTGTAAGAAAATGAAAATTAATTATTAGTATTGATAGGTTTTGGCTGTTCCCTCCAAATGTCATGCTGAGATGATCCCCAGTGTTGGAGGTGGGGTCTGCTGAGAGGTGTTTGGGTCATGGAGGCATATCCCCCATGACTTGGTGCTGTCCTCCTCGACTCCCTCTTGCTCCTGCTCTGGCCGTATGACATACCTGCTCCCCCTTCACCTTCTGCCATGAGCAAAAGCTCCCTGAAGCCCCCCCAGAAGCTGAGCAGATGCCGGGACCAAGCTTATACAGCTTGCAGAACTGTGAGCCAATTAAACCTCTTTTCTTTATAAACTATTCAGTCTCAGGTATTGTTTGGTAGCAAGGCAACAACAGCCTAATAAAAGTAGACCTAATGGAAAGTGAGCCATGCCGTTTGTTCCTTTGAATATATTTGGACAATTAAACCAATATAAAAAAAGAAATTATATGCAGTTTCTGACTCGGGTTCCCTGAATTTAAATGGTAGCAGAAGATTCCCCTATCTGGAAAAGAGAAAGTCTTCCTAGGAAAACGCAGAAGCTGTTCCAAATGTGTAATGGAGCAGCATCCTTCTTCTGAAACACATTTTCACTTGGAAACCTAACAGATAAATAAAAATATGAAGAGGGAGCTTTTCTATTTAGAGTGTGAGAAAAGGGTGTCGGGTGCCAGGTTCTACTTCATTAAGCTCCTTTCAAATGCTGAGATGCCATAGACCCTTGTGCTATCCTCCAGGAACTCAGACTCAAAACTCTTGCACCAGAAACAACTAGATGGATAAATCATAAAACGAAACAGAGAGAAAAAACAATTTTCCCAATGCTATCACCCCTATTACCTGACAAAAGTCCTGGACGATGGTCTTGAAATCAGTTCCTTCAGGTCTTTAGAGGGTCTCTGTAGTTTTTCCATAGGTTACCAGCCACGTGCTTGGAGGCAAGCTGGCTAAAGTAAAATTCTAAACTGAACTGAGCTTGATAGAGTTCTGTGGTCATATTCCCAGCACAGTCTCTGTGTTGGGAAGGAAAATTGCTTTTTCTCTCATTGCAGAAAAAAAAAAAAAGTGTCAATGATCAAATCTAGATTCCTTACAACTTCTGTTAGTTTCCTGCACTTCACGGATAATCAAATTCCTCACAACAAAACTGATGAGCTGTCTCTCAAAATTGTTGACTTTTGCCTTATAAGGTTGGTGGAAGTGAGAATGTGGTATTTTAGGTTCTTAAGACTGACTTTGTATATCCATAGGGAATAATGTATTTTATCCTATTTTCTTACTCTGTATGTATTAACGGCCATTTAAAAGTTCTCTCATATCAGTAGAAATAACTGAGCTGGAGTTTGCTTGTTGACAATGTATAGGTACAATATATCATTAGAAGAGTGATATGACTATTATTTTGGTGAAATAATACAAAAGGAATCATAAAAATAGAGCTGTCTAATAATGAACCATGTGATTAAAAAAAGAAAAGTTAACTTTCTCATCACTGGAAATAAGGAATGAGCCAGTGGCCATGGATCACTGATATCATTGTAAAGATTCCTGTATTGAGTGGGAATGCAGACAAAATAACCTCCGAAGTCTCTGCTAAATTTATGGTCATGTAAAAGAAATACAGCTGGATTGCCTATCAAAAAGATCCAGGGCAGTGGATACTAACTTTCTTTACTTGCAGCCAAAGTTTTGAAATCTTAGTAGAGTGTTTTGTTGTAAATTTAATTGATTAACCCTGATTCTACTGCAGTCAGCAAATTAAATTCAAGCCTGTATTATGAAATATTATGAAATAAGCACTTTAGAACTGTCATCTGTATTAAGCAGCTGTAAAAAAGCAGTGTCAAGCCTTGATGATTTCATATAAAATTGAAATAATTTTCAGTATTCCTCATGGTGATGTATATGTTTTGTTATACACACACAGAATAAAAACAAGCAAACAAAAAAGCCAAAATGTTATTTTAAAATACTGAAGAAAAAAAAAAAAAACGGTTTGGAAAAAAATCTCGATATCAGCACTAATTTAACTTTATAAACTTTCCAATGTAGTTCATGTTCAGTATATTAGCATAATATTGATTGTATTAGAGGGGCTCGATATTTCTTACTGACTTAAGTATGTTTAAGTAAGAGCATATCTATTTTGATTAATGAGGTCTATATACCTTCTCTCTTGATTACTCTCCAGTTTTGGGGAAATTACTTTGGTAGCTGTATTAGCTCTTTCAGGCCACCTGAAAACTTCTTAACAAACTAAGTGGTACACTAGTAAACAAAAAGAACTCACGCGGCTTCCCTTGAGACGAATACGTCATTGGGAGTTCTGAGAAACCACTTAAAACATAATTATTGTTTTGAATGAATCAGCAGAGAATTCTAGTCTAAACTCTTCTAAAACCCTACATTTTTTTCTAATTTTATTACATTTAAATTTAAAGATTTTTTTCAAACCGTTTTTGAACAAGAACAGTCATTAGATTATTTTAAAAGATTAGGCTAAAATATGCAAAATTCCCTTCAGTAATACATTTTTTAACTGGAATTATAATTAGTCATAAGGGGAAAGTCATTTTAGTGGAAAATAAAATTCAAAAAAGCTAAACATTAACTGCTGAAGTTGCTTTTTGCCCTTTGCAAATTCTTTCTTCATTATATCATTCTCTATATTTTTGAATGCATGTATTTCCAAAGAAATTACCTTTTGCTTAATATAAAATTTTAGGCAATTAGATGCAAAAGTGTAGTAAAGCAACATTAAAGTTGCCAATTTAAACATAGGGAAGCAAAACAGCCCAGGAGTTAAAGTTCTGACAGCTATTTTAACTAGCACACATGGCCAGTGCCACTCAGTACATAGACACATGCCCATTTTCACAGTCACTGAGGAGTTCTAAGAGTTGATTTTGAAACATAATGGAAATTTCCTTTTTGGGGGAAATAATATAAATTTGAGATAAATTATTGACTGTCTGTACTCAAAAGATTTTTTTCCAAAATGAAAAAAATATATAAATGTCTTCAGCATAATAATCTAGGATAAGTAGTTAATGATACTACATTAAGGCATTTCTTAGGGCTTGCAAATTCATGATGGACATTTGGTGATAGCCATGTCCAGGGTTAGAGGAGTTCTTTCTTGCCTCTTTCTTTCTTTCTTTCTCTTTCTCTCTTTCTCTCTTTCTTTTTCTTTTCTTTTCTTTTCTTTTCTTTTCTTTTCTTTTCTTTTCTTTTCTTTTCTTTTCTTTTCTTTTCTTTTCTTTCTTTCTTTCTTTCTTTCTTTCTTTCTTTCTTTCTTTCTTTCTTTCTTTCTTTCTTTCTTTCTTTCTTTCTTCTTTCTTTCCTTTTTCTCCCTTCCTTCCTTCCTTCCTTCCTTCCTTCCTTCCTTCCTTCCTTCCTTCCTTCCTTCCTTCTCTTTTCTTTTCTTTTCTTTTCTTTTCTTTTCTTTTCTTTCCCTTCCTTCCTTCCCTTCCTTCCCTTCCTTCCTTCCTTCCTTCCTTCCTTCCTTCCTTCCTTCCTTCCTTCCTTCCTTCCTTCCTTCCTTCCTTCTTTCTTTCTTTCTTTCTTTCTTTCTTTCTTTCTTTCTTTCTTTCTTTCTAAAGGAATGTGTAAATTAATAACAAAAACCTTTAACATATAAATAAATTGATAAATTACTGAGCAAACCAAACCAAACTGTCCACCCATGTTTTTCCTTGTGGTAGCCTGCTCCAACCATACCAGCAAGGCCTACAAAAAGCAAAAAAAAAAAAAAAAAAAAAAAAAAAAAAAAAAAAACCCTATGTATTTGGTGATATTTTCTTAAACAAAGATTTTTTATTGTGATGCCTCACTGTTTCTCTCGTTTGAATCTGAGTCACAATTTAGACACAAATCCTGAGGTCAGATCCTGGCTCATAGCTGGATACCATAGAGCATGTGCTGTGTTCCTGACTCCTCATCTACGATATAGAAATGATAAATCCCACAGCAGAATGTTCGAGTGAAAAAGAAATAGGAAAATATAACATATCATACATAAGACCTCTTATAAAAAACACAGATTCCAAAATGACATGGTGATTATCATCATTTTATTATAGCCAATAAATTGCCAGGGATTTTAAAAACTATCATTCTCTGAGAATTCTATTTAAGAACATACATATAGATAAACTAGGCATTCAAGATTTTGTAACAGGATCTGGAAATAAAGTCAACACAAAACTTTTATATCCTGCTGCTGGTATTCAATTTTTCTGTTCTTGAACAGATATTAATTGTCCACATTCCCTAATTTCTCTCTCAAGTTTACTTAAAAAAAAAATCTACTGGGATTATCTACATGGTGCCAGACACCCGTGAAGGACAGGGTAGCAGAGAAAATAAACACGCTCCCATTTCTATGGAGTTTATCCTATGATGGAGGACATTCTTGGCTTGTGCATTTGTTTGGTTCAGCTATGTAAGGGATGGTAAAGGGAATATGTTCATTATAAAAACATAGTCTTACTTTCTCTCCTAATTACTGTAAGTGTTCAGAGGTATGGGAATGGTCAAACAGAAAATGGAAAATTATAATAAAAAAAAGAAAGATATCCAAGTCCAAAGTAAAACTATACAATTTTATAACAAAGACCAAGAAAATTTTCACGTAGAATTTGGTATACTTTCGTTGCCCCATCAAATCCACCCTTTTAGTGCTCTATATTTTCTTTCTGTTTTTAACATATGTAACTGGGCATTCTGAGCTGGCTTCCTAGGAGTGCAGACATTAGTAATACAGACAACTTCTGTTCCTCTTCCCCCTACACACCGCTTGTAAATCAGTACTTACTTATTTGTATGTTTTCAACTTTTGGAGTTATGACAGAGGAGAAGTAGACGAATTTAGGTAGAAAGATAGGAAGGAACTGCTGAGCCAAAACTGCATGAGAATTGAACAAAGAAACTGGTCTCACCATGGGGTTAGTCTCCAACTCAGCAAAAAATGAATTTTTTTTTTAATTATTATTATACTTTAAGTTCTAGGATACATGTGCATAACGTGCAGGTTTGTTACATATGTATACTTGTGCCATGTTGCTGTGCTGCACCCATCAACTCGTCAGCACCCATCAACTCGTCATTTACATCAGGTATAACTCCCAATGCAATCCCTCCCCCCTCCCCCCTCCCCCCTCCCCATGATAGGCCCCGGTGTGTGATGTTCCCCTTCCCGAGTCCAAGTGATCTCATTGTTCACTTCCCACCTATGAGTGAGAACATGCGGTGTTTGGTTTTGTGTTCTTGTGATAGTTTGCTAAGAATGATGGTTTCCAGCTGCATCCATGGCCCTACAAAGGACACAAACTCATCCTTTTTGATGGCTGCATAGTATTCCATGGTGTATATGTGCCACATTTTCTTAATCCAGTCTGTCACTGATGGACATTTGGGTTGATTCCAAGTCTTTGCTATTGTGAATAGTGCCGCAGTAAACATACGTGTGCATGTGTCTTTAGAGCAGCATGATTTAAAATAATCCTTTGGGTATATACCCAGTAATGGGATGGCTGGGTCATATGGTACATCTAGTTCTAGATCCTTGAGGAATCGCCATACTGTTTTCCATAATGGTTGAACTAGTTTACAATCTCACCAACAGTGTAAAAGTGTTCCTATTTCTCCACATCCTCTCCAGCACCTGTTGTTTCCTGACTTTTTAATGATCGCCATTCTAACTGGTGTGAGATGGTATCTCATTGTGTTTTTGATTTGCATTTCTCTGATGGCCAGTGATGATGAGCATTTTTTCATGTGTCTGTTGGCTGTATGAATGTCTTCTTTTGAGAAATGTCTGTTCATATCCTTTGCCCACTTTTTGATGGGGCTGTTTGTTTTTTTCTTGTAAATTTGTTTGAGTTCTTTATAGGTTCTGGATATTAGCCCTTTGTCAGATGAGTAGATTGCAAAAATGTTCTCCCATTCTGTAGGTTGCCTGTTCACTCTGATGGTAGTTTCTTTTGCTGTGCAGAAGCTCTTTAGTTTAATGAGATCCCATTTGTCAATTTTGGCTTTTGCTGCCGTTGCTTTTGGTGTTTTAGACATGAAGTCTTTGCCCATGCCTATATCGTGAATGGTACTACCTAGGTTTTCTTCTAGAGTTTTTATGGTATTAGGTCTAACATTTAAGTCTCTAATCCATCTTGAATTAATTTTCGTATAAGTAGTAAGGAAAGGATCCAGTTTCAGCTTTCTACTTATGGCTAGCCAATTTTCCCAGCACCATTTATTAAATAGGGAATCCTTTCCCCATTTCTTGTTTCTCTCAGGTTTGTCAAAGATCAGATGGCTGTAGATGTGTGGTATTATTTCTGAGGACTCTGTTCTGTTCCATTGGTCTATATCTCTGTTTTGGTACCAGTACCATGCTGTTTTGGTTACTGTAGCCTTGTAGTATAGTTTGAAGTCAGGTAGCATGATGCCTCCAGCTTAGTTCTTTTGACTTAGGATTGTCTTGGAGATGCGGGCTCTTTTTTGGTTCCATATGAACTTTAAAGCAGTTTTTTCCAATTCTGTGAAGAAACTCATTGGTAGTTTGATGGGGATGGCATTGAATCTATAAATAACCTTGGGCAGTATGGCCATTTTCACGATATTGATTCTTCCTATCCATGAGCATGGTATGTTCTTCCATTTGTTTGTGTCCTCTTTGATTTCACTGAGCAGTGGTTTGTAGTTCTCCTTGAAGAGGTCCTTTACATCCCTTGTAAGTTGGATTCCTAGGTATTTTATTCTCTTTGAAGCAATTGTGAATGGAAGTTCATTCATCATTTGGCTCTCTGTTTGTCTGTTACTGGTGTATAAGAATGCTTGTGATTTTTGCACATTAATTTTGTATCCTGAGACTTTGCTGAAGTTGCTTATCAGGTTAAGGAGATTTTGGGCTGAGAAAAAATGAATTTTTATATTGAGTGACTTGTCAGATCAGGATAGAAATTAAAGCTAGAAGCCCTCAGAAATTGGAGAATTTAATAGAACATTATACGCAAATTAAGCAGAAATTCAGGATCTTCTTTCAGGTATATTTGAATCAAAAGTAAACCAGGGATTGGCAACACAGATGCACATCACCTCGGGACGTTCAGCTGCCCTCAAACCATGACTTTTGCCTAAGGGCCTCAGGTTGGTAATATCCCTAACCTCAGTGTGACAGAGACAAGTCCATTAATCTCTGGAATAAGGCAATCTCATCATAGGCTTCAGCTTATTCAAATCAGTTTTCAAACATGATAGGCAGCATATACTACAGGTTCAACAAGCATAGGCAGTGATTTATCTATGAATGGGAATAAACAGAAATAACCCATTAAGTTTCCAGATATTGAAATTTGTAGACATGGTCTACAAAAATACTATGTTTTTAGGGAAAATGGTAAGTATATGCACTCAAACAAGGGACTGTGTATTAAGTTATCTAAAATATTTAAAACAGATCAAAGGAAACTTCTATAAATAAAATCTAAAAACCTGAAACCACAAAGTCTATGGGTGAAATTAACAGTACGTTAGAACGAGATGAAGATAGAATGAGTGAGTTAGAAGAAACTCAAAGAAATTATACGGAATAAAACAGAGGAATTAAGAGACATAGAGGACTGAATGAATGGTTAGGCTTTATATTGAATCAGAGTCCTTGAAAGAAAAGAAAAAAGGATGGGTTGAAATAATGTTTGAAGAAATACTGCCTGCGAATATTCCAGAGCTGAGGAAAGACACCAGTACTCAGATTCAATGACTGGAACAATTTTTCAGTAGTATAAATACAAAGAAATTTTGCTGATGGTATAGCTGCAAAATACCAAAATCAACTGAACATTTTTAATGTAACCTTGAAAAGAAAGAGAATGTAAGAAATTAGCATGATAGGAGAAATATTTAAATCAGTAATTGATTTCTCATCAACAGCAATATAAGACGAAAGAGAATGAAGTAACTTCACAAGCTGAAACATGATAACTCTGAATCTAATGCTTGAATTTCTTTCACAATTATATTATCTAGTAATCCAACAGTCACATTAGAAATTAAATAGGAGCAAGAATACTTACTGCAGCCTTATTTGTATTGCCAAAAGCATAGAAATAGCATCCAGGTCAATAAGGAGGCATTTTGATAATAATTATGAGCTAGCAGTTCATTGAAATGTTGGGCATCCATTAGAAAGGAAAAGGCAATTCTTAAATATCCATGTGGAGTTGTAGTCCAGATGTAATTTTTGCAAGTGCGTTTCCATTTGCATAGAGAAAATATATGTGTATATGCAGACACGTGTAGATTTTGTGGTAATCTCTGGAGAGATACTCAAGAAAATAATTGTCCCTGTGGAGAGAAATGAGGTGCTGAAGAAAAGCAGCCAAGATTGGGGGGATTCATACTCTTTCTACCCCTTGTACCTTTTTAATCTTGTTTCACATGTACTATTATTCATAAATTACATATATTTTTAAAGGTTGGTTTGATTTTATTTTTTAATTAAAAACATAGCTAAAATACAGATATCTCCACAGTTATAAACAGCACAGATTAAGGAATAGTGTTGTGAAGTATCTTCATTTTAGGGGTGATTGTGTTAAAGTTCTGGGAACTTAAATGACCTTTTTCATACCATCCAAATACTGACTTGAGAATTTAAATCCAAATCCCTCTTCAAAATCCATCCTCTTATTTTTACTGTTTAATACCTCCACATATTTTTTTAAAAGTTCTATACATTTGGTACTATATAAGTTGTATTGCCATCAAATGAATATTCATGTTCACTCCAGCATTCATATGTGTTGTCCAACCTATGGGGTCCTGGGTAGATGATTAGGTCATGAGGGCAGAGTCCTCATGAATGAAGTGAGTGCTCTCATAGAGGAGACTCCAGAACACTCTCTTGCCACTTCCTTCCACCATGTGAAGGCCCAGCAAGAAGAAGGCCATCTGTGAACCAGGAAGTGATCCCTCTCCTCTCTAGACACCAAGTGACTCTGCATGTTGATCTTGGGCCTCCTAACTTCCAGAATCCTGAATGTATTTCTGTTTATAAGCCAACCAGTCTCTGGTATTCCATTACAGCAGCCCATACATACCAAAGCTGTGGCACTAACAAAATCCAACAGAGAAGAGTTGGATCTAATTGTTTTATTAAAATTTGATCTTTGCTATGGCCTAAATGGCAGAGACCAGAGTTTTCCCTTTCCACTGTGTGAGCTTACAAATGGGCCGCTAACAGATAACAAATCTACCAGCACCTTGAATCTTGGACTTCCCAGCCTCCAGAGCTGTGAGCAATCAATTTCTGTTGTTTGTCAGCCACCTAATTTATGCTTTTTCATTAGAATAGCCCGAAACGAGTAAGAAAATCCCCCAAAGCAAATCAAGTGCCTTTTACATGCCTATATGCTCAGTAATATTTTTTTGAATGAATAAATGAATAAAGGTAATGTGACTGTGTATTCCCTTTGAATGTAAACCTTTAATACCGATTGCAGTATGATATTGAATTCACTTAAGATTTATTTTTATATAATTGTATAGAAGCAATTTATAATATGGAAATGTTTCTCAAATTTACAGAAATATGATCAATATTATATTTATTATATTTAGTTTGTTATTTAAACAAACTAAAAAGACATGTTTCTTCTCTCACTGTCCATGTAAATTAGTGGAAGACATTGATCTCAAATTACAATATTTAACTGTATTAAATTGTATATATAGATGCAGACCCCATGATAAAAGATTAAATGTTTGATAATTTTAAGCCAGATCCTATTATTAAAATCATCAATGATTTTTACTCTGGAGGTGTAGCCACATGACATTACCTTCAGAAAGCTTCAAAGCAGCAAAAGCATGTCACAGATCCAAATGCAGTTCCCAGTGCCAAGAAAATAGCTAATATACATGGGCATCGTTCCAAAAAAACCCATATGGCAATGTGAGTTGAACATCTTTTACAGCAGCAATTCCATTCTAACCCAAGTTCTTTCCCTTAAATAGCACCTCTTTTATTTCCTGTAGTCAAACTGGCTGTACAATCCTCACTCTTGCCAAAGCCCTTGTCTGGGATGTGCATCTCCAGGAACCAAAGTGCTAAACCTTTCTTTTTACTAGCCTGCTCTGCCAAAATCCATCTTGACACACCTTAAATTATATTAGATCAAAGGCTGAAAATTACATGCCATCAAAAGCAGAAAGATAAAATGTTTATCTACCGCATTAGGGATGTGCGATGTTTTTAAAGCACTTGATGTTTGAGTGAGACATTATTCAGCGTCTCTGCAGTGCAGCATGGCTTACTTCCTTGGGGTAGTTGATAGATATATTGTAACAGGCTGGTGGCAAATATGAAGTGGCATATTCAGTATGTGTTTAGGATGTTTATGTGTTCTCTGATTCTTGTGGTGCTCTGTCTAATTGGAAATAAGGTTTACGTGGTGAGAGCAGTGAAGCAATGACAGGGCAATACTATAAAAGCGAGTCCTGCCACTGGCACTCCATTTCTTTTAATGGATTTCTACATATTTGGAAACTTTTCTAATTTCTCCTTAAAAAATAAACCCATAAATGTCAAGAAGAATGTTTTTCTTCCTAATGGAGTTTGCTTGCCAAGCTGGCTTTGTTGCAACGTTTGTAGGTGGGCTATGGTAAAGACCAGTAGAATTGCAGTGATTTTAAATGAATATTGTCTCAAATGAAATGTAAATAAGGAACTGTGTACCCAGGCTTCAAATTGGTAAACAGATGATGCTATCATCAAGTATATTTTTAATAAATATTTGATGGAATTTACTAAAGTTCATATTTCAATAATCCATCATCCACTCCTAGATATACATTGAGATTACAAACTTAGCAATTTGTGCTGTTTCCAGAATTAAAATTTCCTAGTAAAGTTCAACTATTATATACCCTTAGCATTTTTGCACCCTTAAGTTTTTTCCTGATTATTTTGCAGGCTATAAACATGTTAACCTTTAGGACTCTTTTATGTCTGGGTACTATTTAAAAATGTATTTTAGACACAACAATCATACAATATTTTCTACTGTTATGGTTTAACAGTAGATAACTAAAATTATATCTATATATAGACAAATTCTCATGCTGTCGCCCAGACTGGAGTGCAGTGGTGTGATCTCGGCTCACCGCCTCCCTGGTTCAAGCGATTCTCCTTGATTCTCCTGCGTCAGCCTCCAGAGTAGTTAGGATTACAGGCACCCACAACCATACCTGGCTAGCTTGTGTATTTTTAATAGAGACAAGGTTTCACCATGTTGGCCAGGCTTTAACGTAATTGATTATGTTTCAAAAAATAATACAAATTTCAGAAAAATTCACTTGGAAATAATTTTTATTAACTTACACTCTGGGTAGAGAAAAGTAAAACATTGAAAAAGTAACTATTTGCTTTAACACTTACCCTGAAAAAAAATTAATGAATTTATCTACAATTTCTTGGAAGTAGAAATATATTCTCAACATTGTTTTAGAAGCACATATTTAATGGAGAAATTCATTTTTATAGTGTCATTTTTAAACGTAATTTTTAATTTGGAAAATTATGACAAAAACTCATTCATTCGCTTTTTTGGGAAAATGATACGTAACCACAAGTATACGTCAAGTCCTGCAATATGCATAGGGGTTTAATAAAATGTAGGATGACATGGTTCAGACTTGTTTAAGACAAACAGCACTGATAGGCCGTTCCATAAAACTTGTTATATTGCTTGGAAGAAATGAGGCCCATATATAACTGAATACATCAAACTTAGGAAAAAGACAACCACCACCATGTGTTTATCTAGCCCCTGCAATATAATGCATTTTATGCTACACTGTGAAGATCGCTAGCCATTATGAAGTTTCTTAAGGGCGTGGGATGACAAAACATCTATAATGCAATGATTCCAGCACTGTGTGGTGAGTGCTCTGGACTGTGTGGATAAAATGCTTTAGAAACATGAGAGATACCTATGAAAGGTAGCTGGAAAAAGATTCAGAGGAGATAGAACTTTTGAATTTGGGTCTTAACATTCTAAAAAAGGAATAGTTTGACCAAAGACATGGAAATTTATTTGAATTTGACATATTTGTTTGTTTGCTTGATAGAGATAGGGTTTCTCCACATTGCTCAGGTTAGTCTGGAACTCCTGAGCTTGAGCAATCGGACTATCTTGACCTCCCAAAGTGCTGGGATTATAGGTGTAAGCCACATGCGTAGTCTTGAATTTGACATATTTTGATATTTGGGTAAGGGAAGAAGATTAGTGCAATGGTTTGCACATTTGACCCCTCCAAACCTCATGCTAAAATTTGATCCCTGGTGTTGGAGGTGGGGCTTAATGGGAGGTATTTGGGTCATGAGGGTGGATCCCTCATGCATGACTTGGTCCCACTCTGGCCTTAATGAGTGAATTCTCACAGTGTCAGTTCTTGGGAGAGATGGTTGTTAAAAGGAGCCTGGAACCTCACCCCTCTCTCTTGTGTTCTCTCTATACACATTAGCTTCCCTTCACCTTCCACCATCATTGTAGGTTTCCTGAGATCCTCACCAGAAGCAGATGTTGGTATGCTTCTTGTACAGCCTGCAGAACCGAGAGCCAAATAAACCTCCTTTCTTTGTAAATTACCCAGACTCATGTATTTCTTTATTGAAACATAAATGGACTAAAACATTTGATGTGGTTGAAGTGTAAGTTTTATGGAAGAGATGGTCAAGGATGTGTCCAAATGGGGTGGTTGGTAACAGACTTTGAATGTTTCCCAAATGTATGCCAAAACATCTAGACTTTACTTTTGAGCTAGAGGAAGAACAGGCACAGCCAAAACTAATTGGAAAAGTGATAGATTGCATTTTGGTTGAGAAGGATAATTCTGTTATTAAAAGACTAGATCGCCATAGAGAGAGTCAAGAAGACACCAATTTCAGTGGCCATTGTGAAAGAGGACTTGAGTTCATGGAACTTGGAGAAAGAGGTCAGAGAGCATGGCCAGGCTTTTGTGGTCAACTTGACATCAGGGATGATGTACAAAGAAAAGGCAGAGAGGAACAATCTGGGCAGTGATGTCAGTAGAGATTTGGGAAGCCCATTTTGATAGAATGGATCAAACAAAATCCAAATCAAGTGAAATTCTCAGTTATGAGAATTCAATTAAATAATTTTGCTTTAAAGGAAACTAAGATTTTTAAATGCCAAAGATAAAAGCTGAAAGTCATTATAACTTTAGTCTTCCCTAAAAGTGTTTTAAGCAAGAGAAAAAAAAGCACTATATTTTTGAAACAAGTTGACAGGGTATTTGGCTTAATTTAAATGATTTCTCCAGCAGATATTCCTATTGTGGTCCATAAATTTTCAGTCATTTATTAATTTTTGGACCACACAGTAAAGGGTTGGACAGAGATAAAAATCAGGGAAAAGGAATGTCCAGACATAGAAACCGCTGAGTGGGCAGAGCACTGTCCGAAATCAGGGGGCACAATGATGGAAGTGCCACTAAGGTTGTTTCCAGGCTGTCCTAGATGTACAGAGCCAAGAGGGTGAGTCTTTCAAAGCGACAGTTGAGAAGGAGGTCACTTGAGTAGCAGGAGAGAAATGTTGGCAAGATAACTGGGCCACAAAGACAGTCCAAAGAGAGATCACAGAAGCCCGTGAGGAAAGTCAGGAAGGAATTACTACAACTCAATGGCTGCTATCATAAAAACAACCCTGCTGGTATGTGGGAGCTGGTGTCTTCCTGTGAAATATACTCCACCTAATTATCCTACAGCAAGATACTGCATCAGTGCATTCACGTTGCCTGTAAGTCTGCCTTGCCTTGTCTTGCCTTGCCAAGGGTGTGATCCAAAACTGAGTGGGCTGATATGAATTGGGTGGTGCTTTCAATTCCCTACATAGTTTGCCTCCTAAAAATCTCCTTTGGTATTTGGACCATGGGAATGCGAAGGAACTGTTCATCCAGGTAAATTAGAGCTGGAGGTAGGGGCTAACCCTCTCCTGGGGCCTCAGGGAGCTTCGTTGTGGGTCCTGGCCTGAGTGAGAAAGATAGCATCTAGCATCACAGATAACTTCTTTTTGATGCCTAGCCATATTTCTGATTTTCGTGTTTATTAAGAGTGAGAACTACATTTCCTACTAGGCTAGGTCTTACTTCACAGTTCTTAAAACGTGTTAAACCTATTTGTGGTTCTCCTTTGAATTCTTCCCAAGTTCTCCCCATGCCTCTGAAGTTGTGGAGCTGGTCCTCTAGAGATGCTGTGTCTATGATGCCAACCCAATTACAAAACACAAGCAAAAACAAACAGCTACACCAGACTTTCCAGACTCTAAACATCAAATCTCCTCTTTGACCCTATCATGAAAGTGAGTTTTTTAAAGTAAGAGTCATTGATTTGCTGTTAAATACATTATTTGCCAAATAATTTGACTCTGTAATCCCAGTGTAGTTATAATTCTGTGTGGCTAACCCTGTGTTGCTCTGCAATTCTGTCCTTTGATTTTATGAATTCTAAAATGCTGATTTAATTTAATTTTTTAAAGATCTTCCAGTTTACTTGAGGCTGATCCAGAGAGTCATATTCAAAGAATTCCAGTGAGCCTTTAGGAGGATCTTAAGCCCTCCACTACCTTCCTGGCATTAGTTGGCTTTGAGAGCCAACCTAAGTATTTCAGAGCTGCTAGTGAAATGAATCTTTCTTACAGGTTTTACAGAGGGTTACAGAAAGTTCAGTTTCTGACTCACCCTGGTTTAGAGAAACTGTTTTTTAGGGTCACTCTGTAAGGTTGGAATCTCTCTCTCTCCCTCTCTGTTGGTTAGTGCCCTATAAACACTGACAATTTTCTTTCTCTCCGGTTCTTCATTCTTGGTCTTGTGCTTCAGTTTCCAAGTCCACATAGCTATGCTACAGTGTAAGGTTATTTAGACACACAATTTCATGATTTCTTTCTTCTGGAATTATTTGCTTGACTTGTGATTAGCTTCTCTGAATAAACTTTTTAACTATTGTTACATGATTCCCCTTTTCCTTAAATTTGTTGTTTCTATATTAGAAGCAGGAAAAGGGCCAACGTTTAGAATTTGAAAAGCAGTGTTTGAATGCACTTATTACCTGGTGAATCAGTCATTTACTGCTATCTTACAAATGACCACAGCACATAGTAGATTTAAAGAACAATTATTTGCACATTTCTCAATTTTGTGGGTCAGAAACTGGCAGCACTCAGCTGAGTGACTCTTCTGTTTTATGGGAATTCACGGCGTTCACTCAGAGACAGATAGCTGGTGGGTAGTCCAGTGCCAAGGACCAAGGATGGCGTCACTTATGTGTCTGGCCCTTGACAGGGATGCTGGAAGTCTGGGCTCACCTGGGAGTGGAGATGGCAACACCTACATATGACCTCTCCAGCACGGCAGTCGCAGAGTGGATATGGCAACAACTACACATGACCTCCCCAGCATGGCAGTCTCAGAGTGGATATGGCAACAGCTACACATGACCTCTCCAGCATGGCAGTCTCAGAGTGGATATGGCAACAGCTACACATGACCTCTCCAGCATGGCAGTCTCGGAGTGGATATGGCAACAGCTACACATGACCTCTCCAGCATGGCAGTCTCGGAGTGGATTTGGCAACAGCTACACATGACTTCTCCAGCATGGCAGTCTCAGAGTGGATATGGCAACAGCTACACATGACCTCTCCAGCATGGCAGTCTCAGAGTGGATATGGCAACAGCTACACATGACCTCTCCAGCATGGCAGTCTCAGAGTGGATATGGCAACAGCTACACATGACCTCTCCAGCGTGGCAGTCTCAGGTTACTGGCACTTCTTAGGTCTCAGCTGAGGACCCCAGTGCAGGTGTTGCAAGACAGCAGATGCAGCACTGCTTAAGGGTATCCTGAAGTCCCAGAAAGTTTCTTCAGGTACATTCCAGTGGAGAAGGGAGTCACCAAGGCTGGACAGAGTCGTTTATCCTTGGCAGGACTAGCAAAAAATCTTCAGCATCTCTCATCGCACACACGTGGGTAAGTTTTGGACTGGTATGATCTTTTTCCATAATCTCATTTTCATGATTTCTTAATTGAGAATATAATAGTAAATACCAATCTCACAGAGTTATGAGGAATGAAGAAACTTAATCAAATGACTTAATTATTATTTTCATTTCTTATTAATTTGTTCCTGTTGAAATTAATGTTATGTCTGGTCTCATTTTAAATTATTCATTGTTCTGAATTTGGATCCCATCCTCAAGTTTTCAATGCTTGACTCTTGATGAATTCTTGTATTATACCTCAAAGTTAATAAAATCCTTTTAATCTTGTCTTCACCCTAGCATTGTCTATACTGTCCCCTGGGTGGAAGTTTCCCATCATTCTAATTATTTTTATCCACAAATTTGACTTGTCTCTCCAGTCCCTCTGAAAAACGTGTCCTTTCTGTTACATAGTGGGTAGTTGAAGGCCTTTGGACTTCCTATTTTTCCTAGATGAAATGCTCTTCCTTCAGATATCAGAATTTTCCTCTCTCTCTCTCTCTTCCATTCAGAACTCTGCTAAACAATCATCTTACCAGAAAGATCTTTCTTCATCACCCTATGCTAAATAACATTGGTCCCATGCTGCGTTGAGTTACTCTTTTTCCTTGAATCCTGCTGTAGACTTTTCTTCAGACACTTACCATCACCAGGCATAATGTGAATGTGTTTGTTCATTGCATGTCTTCTCCAAGTGAACGGAAACTTGATGACAAGAATGTGTTCCATGACTGGGTGCGGTGGCTGACGCCTGGAATGCCAGCACTGTGGGAGGCTGAGGCGGGCGGATCACGAGGTCAGGAGCTCGAGACCAGCCTGATCAACGTGGTGAAACCCTGTCTCTACTAAAAATAAAAAAATTAGCTTGGCTTCTGTAATCCCAGCTACTTGGAGGCTGAGGCAGGAGAATCGCTTGAACCCTCGAGGTGGAGGTTGCAGTGAGCTGAGATCACTCAAGGAAAAAAAAAAAAAAGGAATGTTTTCCTTCACTCTAGTGTATAGAGGAGAGCCTGGAACAGAGTAGAGGTTCCATAAGCAAATCAAATAAATGACTGCAAAAGAATTAAGGGACCAAGGTCAAACACAAAAAACTAATTCAACTGCTAAACGATTATTCTGTTTAGGCCAATTGGTAACCCATGACTGCTTGTAAAATTAAATTTCATTGAATGGTACATATTTCAAACATAAACATAGGTTTTTCTTATGAATATAACTGAACTGCAGATTGCAATCAAGATGTTTCCTCCCTTTCTCTCTCATTTAGATTTCTCATCTTATTAGCCATCACTGATCCTACTCTAGTGGTTAAATGCTTAGTTTGGGACATTATCTCAGCCATACCCTCAGAATGGTTGATTCAGTGGTTCGTTGCCCATGTCTGCTGTGATGTCAATAGGCTGTTGAATGCTGTGGGCAATCTCATATTTGGCTAATGATGGTTCTTCAGAAAGCAACACCCTTCAGATTAGTTCAGCAGGGTTCAACTCTGCAGTGACCACAGTTGGGCTGAGCAGGCTGCGTGCCAGGCAGAGCTGTCCGTCTGCTCCAGCCAAGAGTGGAACGGGCACTTCTTGGGATTTGGATAAGGAAACATTTGTCTGAGCAGTTTTACCACCTTAGTATGGATTTGATTCTTCTATTTGTATACAGAATAAGCCACATTAAAAAATAAAAAGAAAAAAGAACCAGTTCATTTAATCAAGACATGTTAGTGGTTAGACATCTTTTATAAGAACCACATCGATAATTCACCTTTTTCATTTTCAAATTAGTTTTTGGTTATTTTGTAGACAGAGAGCCTTAGCCGTAAATTAAAAGTAATGATAATTAGGCACATGTTCTTCATTATGGTGAGGGCTTTGAACATTTCTCCACATAGCTATTAGACATGTCAGTCACATGTAGGACAAGGAACTATAGAATTTCAGAATTTTTTTTTTTTTTTTTTTTGGAAAAATGAGCAACAGAATTTTAAGGCAGAAGCGTGAAATGCGAGTGATGGCAAGGCCCAGTGAAGTGGCGAATAGTGTGCTTTATGTGAATATCTGATATTTGTTTTCTTAGTGCTTTTGATCTCAGAACACCTGACAGGACTCGGGCAGAAGCTTTTTGCTGACTGGTTGCATCAGTGCTAAAGATGAAAGGAAACAGTCTTCGTATTCACCGTGGTGTTGATTGCCCTATAAATAGGAAACTACCCAGTTAACCTTGCCTGTTGTCATACGGAGAGTTTTATTAAAAATAAACAGTGCGTGGCGGGTAGCAGAATGTGGAATTTCTGCTTAGATGCCCACAATGCTTTCACATACTTCATTAAAATGTGCAGGAGAACTTCAGAGCCGTGAGTAAAAATATTGTTATGGAAACTGAGGCCTGTTATCATAGCTTCAGTGATTTGCAATAATTATTTAATGAATGAGTTTATGTTTGAAAATATTCACTGTGATAATACGAATTTATCACTCCCCCCCCAACCCATCCGATTTCTTTTATTTTGACACATATGGAAGATGCTGTTTTGTTTTGACACTCAGAGGAGATGCTCTTTTTATCAAAAATCACTGAGCAGTAATGAGATTTAGTGAACAATCTTACCAGACTTCCCGAACATAAAGAAATCTGATACTGAGGAGTGCACAGTGTTCTATAATAAGTAATCTTAGGTGTGTGCATGCTTTTCAGTGGCAGTATTCATTTTTCAAGAGTTTCGTATTTGATCTTACCAGGATTTGATGTAAGAAGACTTGGGTAGCTCTTGTGTAGACACAAAGAACAGAGAGGACATCCATAAAGCCATTGAGGCAGGATGCCAACCACAATGTGAGGAGAAACTGATGACTATGCCAGTCATGCATCACCATCTCTTCAGCCTAAGAGCAGGGGGTTTACCAAGCTCCCAAAAAGCTACCATTCCTCTTTCCGCGTAATTGGAACTCATCTTCCTCCTCAGAGGGTTCAGGGATGAATTCAGAAGGAAGTTTGAAGAGAGAGCCCATGGTGTCCAGAACTCAGGCCTGCTTGCAAATGAGTGTTTCTGGGACTGTCTTTCCACATCTCCAGGAGCCTATTTTCCGGGAGCAAAATGAGAGCACTGTTCAGAAGTACTGGAAGGATCCTGCCAACATTGAATTTCTTGAGAGTCTCTGAAGTTAGTTCTTCTAATTTTTAGTGCCCTGACAATTTCATGCAAGTTAGTAACTTTTGCATACTTCAGGTTTCTCATCCGTAAAATTGGGATAATGATAGTATCTACCACCCTCACAGACACAGTCAGGATCAATACTTTGCATCCTTCAATCCAATCAAGTTGACACTCAGTATTAACTATCACATGGTTCCTGAAAATTCTATTTTATTTTGACTTGAGAATAAAAAATCTTTCTCTTTGACCCTGAAAGTTTTTCTTTTTCTTTTTGTTAAAATATTTATATGGATTTCTAAAATATTGTGAGCCCCAGGAACTGTGGTTAATGTGCCTGATGATCTATGTTGCCATCAGGGTTGGTTTCTGATTAGGGTACTTCCTGGCTTGTAGAAGGCTACTTTATCACTGTGTCCCAAAATGGCTCTTCCAAGATCTCTGGTCTCCTTTCCTCTTACAAGGACACCAGCCCTATCAGATTAGAGTCCCTCTCTTATGACTTCATTTAGCCTTAATTATCACCTTAAAGGCCCATCTCCAATTGCCTTTGGGGTTAAGAAATCAACATATGAATCTTAGAGGGACACAATTAACTCAATAACAGTGACATTTTAAACACTACAACATAAAGCAAATACCACAGTTTTTTCTTAACTTTAACATGGATATCACATCATATTAAAAGATAGATCATTTCTTCATTTTAATTGAAACCAGATTTATATTGGGATAAGGGGTGACCAGTATGGCTTTTTCAACATTCCCTCTTATATTAATGTGTGAGCAAAAGACAAGAATTCGATATTTCTTAATAACTTTTCTAGAAATTGACAAATATTTTTATTTTTACTTTCTCAGATATATTAGTTTTAATAAACTATTTTTGTTGTTATCTAATAATAATCAATTTAGACAATTTGGAGAACATGGATGCACATAAACACACATAAGAATAAAAATGTGCCCTGCTTTCAGCATCAGGGATAATTTAGGGTTATTGCAATTGTTTCTGTTTCAGCAAATTGGAAGGATTATGGTTGATGAGCTGAGGTGAGTATTCTAGGAAGAATATCTGCTGTTGGGTCAGCCATGCTTTCAGTTGTTATGGATGTAGAGTTTGATAGACCATTGAGACATTTAAAAGATGTTCAGAAGGTATTGAACTTTTGGATAGGCAGATCAAAATCCCACAAGGGAAGCCTGACCTACATACAGACATTTGTGAATTGTCTGCATACAGGTGGTTCTGAAGCCATGGATGAAATTGCTAAGTAGAGCATACTCTTGTGAGGAAAGAAGTCGACGACTTACCCATTGGGCACATTAACCACAGTTCCTGGGGCTCACAATATTTTAGAAATCCATATAAATATTTTAATATATTTTAACAAAAAGTAAAAGAAAAACTTTCAGGGTCAAAGAGAAAGATTTTTTATTCTCAAATCAAAATAAAATAGAATTTTCAGGAACCACGTGATAGTTAATACTGAGTGTCAACTTGATTGAATTGAAGGATGCAAAGTATTGATCCTGACTGTGTCTGTGAGGGTGTTGCCAAAGGAGATTAACATTTGAGTTAATGGACTGGGAAAGGCAGACCCACCCTCAGTCTGGGTGGGCACCATCTAATCAGCTGCCAGCATGGCCAGGATAGTAAGCAGGCAGAAAAACATGAAAAGGCTAGACTAGCCTAGTCTCTCAGCCTACATCTTTCTCCCATGCTGAAAACTTCCTGCCCTCAAACATCGGACTCCAAGTTCTTCATCGTTGTGACTTGGACTGTCTCTCCTTGCTCCTCAACTTGCAGATGGCCTATTGTGGGACCTTGGGATCATGTGAGTTCATACTTAAATACCTAATAAACTCCCATATATGTGTGTGTATATATATATATATATATATATATATATATATATACCATATTCTGTCCTTCTAGAGAACTCTAATATAGACAATAAAAATCTAGAGTTTTTTCTGAAACAGAAAAAATAAAATATTTAACCATTTAAAAATGTTCAATGTTGATATCAATATGATGTCAGAGTCCAATGAAAACAAAAATACTCAGTTCCCACAAAAGTTTTAATGAGACCCTGATTTGACCTAGTTTGGAGATAGCAACCTTTAAAATATTTGAGAAAAATAAATACCTACACAAGTGTTTGAAAATATCCCAGGTGTCTAACATCTCACTTTCTCTATGTCTTTTCCATACCCCAAATATCAACCATGGCATTTTTCTGCAGATCTTTCAGATCTCAGAAGGTGACATGAAGGAGATCCCTCTGCTGTGAGATGGCTGTTTTCCTATTGTACCTCAATTACATTTATAAACTTCTTTCATGCCATCCTAAGTGGTTTCTGAATTTATTAACTTTAATGTTTAATAAAGCAGTTTCTATAGCAACAATCATATCGCAGATGTTTTGTTAAAGTCTCTTTAAAGCACACACCTCTGTCAATATGTTATTTTGAACATTTCAAAGGATAAACTCTTGAAAAAGGCTGCACATATCTCGTTTCAAGCTCACAATTTGCATCAATAATTATACCCTCCCTTAATAAAAGAATTATTTAATAGAAAGCTGATGAGCTAATTTTAAGAATAATACAGTAAAAGGTCAAAATAAAACTTAACCACTCTTGAGAAGAAAGTGTAAGGTCAAGAAATAAAAAAAATTACAATAATGGACTACGTACTTTCATCAATGTTAATTACTATAATAAATGTGTGACGAATGATTACCAACATTTTAAATCTATGTGCATTTTTCTCTAACGAGTGGCACTGGTTTTCGTTGCACTTTTAGAGTGCTAACTCCTGGCATATGTGGGTCACTGACTGGGAAAATGCCATCTCAATTCACTTTCTTTCTTCATTGCTATTTCTTATCTGATCTTGAAGTTAAGGCATTGAAACTATTGCAAAACTCTCATTATTTTTTCCCAAATTAAAATGGTAATATTTAATAGCTGCATATTTTGATGACTAATTCTATGCTTTTGGCTCGGGTTTCCTTTTTTTTATGGTTTGTGGTTGTTATCAAGGGTTTTTTTTTAAATTGCTTTTTTGTTAAAGAACTTAGCAAAAAATGGATTATACTAAAAGCTACTTCACCTAGAGAAACATAATTTGCTGGGTTTTTTAAAATATAATTTTCTTCTGCTTCTTTGGGAAAAATCAGAAGTAGTCACTTAGGGATGGCAAGGTTTATGCTGAACTCTAAGTAATGCATGTTGTCACTTGCCAGTCACTGAACTTTCTCTGCCTTAGCTTCCTCATTTTTAAAGTGGACTAGGACTCCACTTTTATATCGCCAGGTCCAAGTTTAGACACGTGACCCTAAGTTGCTCTATCAGGGATCTCTAGGCATTTCCTATGTGAGACACAAGGTGTGTATGGACTGCAATCAAAGGCAAGTGAGGTGTTTTGTTTTGTTTTGTTTTGAGACGGAGTCTTGGTCTGTCACCAAGGCTGGAGTACAGTGGTGTGATCTTGGCTCACTACAAACTCCACCTCTGGGTTCAAGTGATTCTCCTGTTTCAGCTTCCTGAGTAGCTGGGATTATAGGTGCACGTCACCGCACACTGCTAATTTTTGTATTTTTAGTAGGGACGGGATTTCACCATGTTGGTTAGACTGGTCTTGAACTCCTGACTTTGTGATCTGCCCACCTTGGCCTCCCAAAGTGCTGGGATTACAGGCGTGAGCCACCGCTCCTGGCCCCGCAAGTGAGTTTTTAATGAATGCGTGTGCTTGAGGACAGAGGAGGAGCCTGACATTTCTAGTGGGAGATATGCACAGTTCTGTGAGTTAAAGGTTGTTCTTCCTCTTTCCCTGTGCTGGGGAGCTAGGGCAAGCCATGTCTTATGTCTCCCAAGAGTCAAAACCTTTGACTCCTTCTAAATACCACACTGGCTCATACTAACACTGGATGAATGCATTTCCACAACAGAAACTCAGAATCCATCTGTTTAAGGATGCATGACAAATTTCATTTAAAGCAGCAGTATGAGAGTCATATTCAAATGTGAAGCAAGAGTGAGCACAAGGCTTTTATTTGTTCTTTAAGAAAAAAAGGAGATATTTTTAGTGAGTTTAAATCATCAACCATGCTTCAGGAAGAAAAATGTAGCCTGGCCTCCTTTCCGTCTCTTTGTGATTGTGGAAAAGTGGACCTTTAAGATTTCTCTGAAAGATTACAGACCTGCTCATTAATTTTACATCCCAAACCTTTGACTGTTGATAAAATGAACAAAAGAATTTAAAATAAAAGTGAAAAAAAAATGGATCCCCTGTCATCTATGAGGGCCCTCAGGCTACATACAAACACAATACACAAAACCTGCATTATTTACCTGGGACAATGTTATGGTCTATTAAGTCGGTTCTTTTAGAACAGCAGTGAGTTAATGGATTGTTTTCCTGCCAATATTTGTAGTACAGTGAAAAATAAAATGGTGACAATATTTTTATCTGGCTTTTAAATGTTATGTTTTATGGTTGGGTTGATGCTTTGGCTGATCAGCTGTTACATGGTGCATGAATATTGACGGGCTTCTCCGTTAGTGCTGATGGTGCATCACTGGCCAGCTATGTGATCTGTGTTCTCCCACTGGCTCTTGCTTAGCATGAGCGATGCATTTGTAGGATGAGGGGCAGGAATGAGAGCTATCGATTGTAGTAACAGAATATAGTAGAGCCGAATGACCAGTTTCAAAATTAAGAAATCTGTTTCCATATCTTGCATTACACTCTTTTTATATTCTTACTCTAAATTCCTTCATGAAATGCACAAACTCCACCCTATATATACATATATATATTTGCATTTCCTAGCTATTAAAAATAGTTCAAAGTATACCTTCTCCAAAGGGGAAATACTTTGAAATATTTTTGGAAGAAAAATTGCATTATTTTAGATCCATAATAAATAATTATAACGTTTAAAAAGCTGGTGCAAAGTAACATTTTCTTATATTGTATAACTCTAAGCCCTTTGGCTTAGAAAATGAGAGAAATATTCCTCTGCTTTTCATCACTTATAGGGATATTCTTGGTATTATTATATAAATTTTATTTTTATTAAATATACCATAAAATTCCAAATGTGTGTTTTGAATTACTGGCAGAAAAGTGTTGGTAATTTTTTCCAGTGTGACTTAACTGTCATTATAATTAAGTAATTGTCTCCCCCAAAATGTTTATTTAAGCAATAAATTTCTGCATATTTGAAAACCTAATAAAAAGTTTTATTAAAGCTGTTCACTCAAAAATGGACAATTGTGCCCTGCTGAGCAGTAGTTTAACACCAAATCAATGATTTTGCTATTATGTAGACAAGAAAGTGACCTATCATTGACATTAGTAATATTTCCACCAAGTTGAATGTGATGAGGGAACTGTTTGCTGTTACCCTGGAAACTATTCAAAAGGTTTAGGGCTGCTGAAAAACAGAAGACTCTGGGGTGACCCCCGGGATTCCGTTGTCTTTCAGACCACCTAGGATCCACATTTTGGGAATGTATTCTGTATGTCTGAACATGCTTTATTGCCATTTTAGACTGATTGTAGCTAATTTTAAGTTTACGAGACCACCTCTCTTTTTCCCTGTATTTCCAGACTTTCTGGAAGACTTTCTGAAATCATTCAAGTTTATTCTCATTTTTTTATATCTCAGGACTAGTCACTCAATCTTTAACCACTTTTGATCAAGAGATTACTGTACCCTTCTGACACAACTTAAGATCATAAAAAAAGTTGTTACAATTCAATGACTTTTTCTTATATTATAATTCATGCCCTGGCTGAATGATTCTAACTGTTTCTTTTTTTTTTTTTGAAACGTATCTTAGGTTTTTCTGGTTCTCAATCAATCTACATGAGCACTCATTCCTTATTTATTCTGGTTCCTACTACATCTTTTATCAGTGTCTCTTTTTGCATTAATTGATCAGTATCTTTTTTTTATATGCAGAAGAAATAGAGTGTGCTTGTAAATGTTTAAGTATTAGCCAGCTATGTAATTTCCTAACACCATCTAATATGCTTATTATTAAATCTAACTCATTTTCTATGCCTTTTATTTGCCCTACACACTATTAAGGACAGAAGAGCAATGGAGTCAGTCTACAACCACAGAACCAGAATCCCTTACTCCCACAGAGAGATTGCCTGTGGGCTTTAGGTATCAGTTTACTTGTCTCTAGAGCTCCAGTTCAAAGGCACCAATAGCCCCATGGGTAGAGTCTGAATCTCTGTTCTATACGACATGTTGACGAATGCATTGCTTCTGCCTTAGTTATGTCGGAGCACATTAAGTGTCAACTAGCAGTACGGCACAGGAACACTACATGCGATCTGCTCACCTGAGTTGTGCTGCTTTCAGAAGAGAAGGCACTGGTTTAAATCTGCATGGCAAACCTGCCTGAGCTAGAATTTGATGAGAACCCTCGGGTTAATAGCTTTGCTCTTTGAGAGCGCTCTAAGCTATTTTCATTCCAGGCCAATTTTACATTTACACACTCCCTGTCACTGAAACCCCAAGGTCCTTTGCCAATGAGAAGCAGATATTTACTCACTACAGTTAATGTATCTCCCCAGTGCTTTCTAGCCTTTGGACACAGTTTTTGGGCAACAAGGAAAATAATACATGTGTATAAATGGCCATTTGTGTTCCTAAAATAGCAAGGGGCTATAACCCAAAGCCTAGAATTATTTGTTGGTTTTTTGTTGTTGTTTGTTTTGTTTTGTTTGGAAACAGAGTCTTGCTTTGTGGCCCAGACTGGAGTGCAATGGTGCAACCTAGGCTCACTGCAAACTCGGCCTGCCCGATTCAAGTGATTCTCCTGCCTCAGCCTCCAGGGAACCTGGGGTTACAGGCACCAGTCACCACGCCTGGCTAGTTTTTGTATTTTTAGTAGGGATGGGGTTTCACCCTGTTGACCAAGTTGCTCTTGAACTCCTGACCTCAGGTGATCCACTGTCTTGGCCTCCCAAAGTGTTGGGATTACAGGTGTGAGCCACCATGCCCGGCCCTAGAATTCTTTTCCTTAAAGACAATTACAATGGTAGCTCCGTTTAAAATCTCACTATAAATCTATTTCATTTATTACTGTGCTATTTTAATATATCGTTATTCCACTTAAAAGAAAAATGTATCAGAGAAATCAGCAAGGGGGCAATAACAAATGTGGATTAGGGTACACAACCCACTTTGGGACCATATTCAATGAAGAATAAGATGAGGGCAAGAGAATGTGATTTCCTTTATTATCATTATTATTGTTATACTTTAATTTCTGGGATACGTGTGCAGAATGTGTAGGTTTGTTACATGGGTATACATGTGCTGGGGTGGTTTGCTGTGCCCATCAACCCGTCATCTCCATTAGGTATTCCTCCTAATGCTGTCCCTCCCCTAGCCCCCCAGCCTCCGACAGGCCCTGGTGTGTGATGCTCCCTCCCTGTGTCCATGTGTTTTCATTGTTCAGCTCCCACCTGTGAGTGAGAACATGGGGTGTTAGGTTTTCTGTTCCTGTGTTAGTTTGCTGAGAATGATGGTTTCCAATCCTGATGAAACTGGATTTCTTAAGATCAATAGTAATTACGGAGTGTGCAGTCCATGAGTGAGTTAGGATGTTTTCTGTTACATGTGAGGGAAAGCCCAACTCAATCTTCCTTAAGCATAAAAAGATACCTTATTGGCATGTATGAGTAACAGTTCAGGAGTAGATCCTCAAGAGTGGCTTATTTAAGGCCTCAGAGGTCATAACCAGAGTCTAATTTATTTCATCTTATATGTATTGATTAATCTTCATCTATGTAAGCTCTATACTTCAGCTCCAGTTCCTACTCAGAAAGAGGGTGACACTTCCTGGTGGACATAACTGAAACCCCAGAATAGGGTCATGGAAGCCCTGAGTTAGCCTAATGTGTGAAAGAGCCCACCTCAGAACCAATTGTGATGCTCAAAGACGTGGGAAGTGCTGATTTTGAAACTCCATCACTGAAGCAGTGAAAAGGAGGCCTGGCATGACTGGCCCCATTTTGCTCCTAAGCCAGCCTTTAGGTGAACTGCTTTTGCTTATCTCTGCATGTTGGCCAAGCTGATTATGGGAGGAAATTAGTTTATAGTTTCACTTTAAAGAAAAGTTTGTAATAATCCCTCCCCAAAACCACGGAGGAAACAAAAAGGGTGTACACATAAGTAAGAACGTTATGTTAAAGATTATAAGAGCATGTGACGTGACCAAGGACGAAGAATTTCATAATCCACTCCGCTGAACTCTCATTGCTCTCCAGATATATGTGGTCATTGGTTGCCTCGTGATTTCAACTCCTTCCCTCTTTCCCCTTCTCCTAACTTAAAGGGAGCTTAAAATTCTATTAGGATGGTTCTTTAGGACGCTAATCTGCCATCTTCTCAGTTTGCTTGTTCTCCAAAATAAAGTCAGCTTCCTTGCTGCAACACTTGTCTCTTGACTTATTTGCCGTTGCGTGGCAAGCAGTACAAGCTTTGAACTCAGCTACATGTCTCCAAGTCTATGAAAATGATGTCCTCTTAGAGTCCTTGTGTTCACACCTGTCTCCATCTCCTGGGCTTGGGGATGTAGTCAGCTTGACCTAAGCAGAGGAGATGGTGTTTTCTCTCAAGCTGTATGTGAATTTCCTGTTGCCATAAGAAGGTTGATGCTGGGGCTAACAAAACATCAAAGTCTATTATAGATAATATTTCATTAAATCTATGGATACTTCTAGTTTTGTTAGCTTCCATCCAATTGTCAATGCCACTTCATGAAAATTAAGACAGGAGCATATTTTTTGGAGCACTTAATATAGACTAGATCTTATGTTAAATTATTTAGACTAGGCAGATATTTATCATGGCAGTTGTGTGAGTAATTATAATTGTGTCTTCTTAGAGCTGAGGAAACATATACCAAAACATTTTAAGTAATATTGACAAGCCCACATAGCTAGTGAGAGGAGAAACAGGAGCTTAGAAACAAGCTTGTCTGACTCCAGAGCCTGCACCTTTGCTTATAAAGACAGAATAGAGAATGCTGTTTGAAAACATAGGTTCAAATGTACGTTTCACCACTTAGTAGCTATACTTCTTTGAATTCTCCACCTAGATTTGGGATATTTTCTTCTATAGCTAATGCCTAAACACTTAAAAGTATTGTTCCTTTAAGGACAGGCACCTTCAGAGCCTGTCAGAAGTTGCGATCAAACTTCTTCCTTAGTCCTGCAATTTCTATTAGCCTCTTTTTCTATGTCAGTTACTCTAGAGTTTACTTAAGTTAATCAACCTTCACTTCAAAACTTCTTCCCTGGAATCTTTTCCCTTTTCCTTTCATGCAGCTGAGCTCAGAGTCTATGCAGTCTTCTAAGCAGGAGTATCTTTATTTATTTATTTGTTTGTTCGTTTTATTTTATTTTTTTGAGAGTCTTGCTCTGTTGCCCAGGCTGGAGTGCAGTGGTGTGATCTCAGCTCACTGCAACCTCCACCTCCCAGGTTCAAGTGATTCTCCCACTTCAGCCTCCCAAGTAGCTGGGATTACAGGTGCCCACCACCATGCATGGCTAATTTTTGTATTTTTAGTAGAGATAGTCTTTCACCATGCTGGACAGGCTGGCCTCTTGACCTCCTGACTTCAGGTGATTTGCCCGCGTCAGCCTCCTAAAGTGCTGAGGTTACAGGCGTGAGCCACCACGTCCGGCCAAAGCAGGGGTGTCTTTAATGCTGCATCTTCAGTGCCTTCCACAGAGCCCGGCATGCAATAGAAGTGTGTGCTAACTCCTCCACTTATCCCTGGGGCAGGCCCAACTCCTCCAGCTTTAGTAGTAGAGTCAAGGAGATCCCAGAAAATCTGTTTTCTCTGTACCCAGCCTTTTAAGGCATCATGAGCAAGACTCTGCCTTTTCTTAGTTTTTCCAGGTGGTGAAGATGTGGAAGAGGAGAAACCACATAAAAATGCAATCACATGAATAAATGTTGCCTACAATGGCTGAATTCGACTGAAGAACTTACACACTAAATCAGGATGCACAGGCTCATGTTTATGCCTTTGTCCCAGGCACCAACTTCTGTTGAACTTCTTTGCTGACCCTGCCTGAAGGTGGAGTTAACTAAATGTTGTGTAGATCTGTCTCATATCACTATTTAGCCCATTTGCAGGTAGGTATGATATTGTTAAAGTGGTGAAAATGCCCCACATTTGACTCAGTTGGATATTCTGCTCCAGCAGATCAGGTTCTAATTGGAATCTTGGTTCACTTCACTTTTGTGGGCTAAGATATTCTATTTGTACTTGATTGAGCATTGTATTAATGATCCTTGATAATGCAGCTCATCAAATGTAATAGATTTCTTTTGTAATTGACTGGCCATGCCCACTCAAGAGATATATGTTTGTTGCCTGATTGAGTGTCTAAGTAAAGAATTAAATGAATAAATGAAAGAGTAACCTAAGAAATAGACGACACTGGAGCAATGAACTGAGACTTCATTTATTAGGAAGTAATTATTGATAATTTTGTATACGATCTTAAACTATAACTAATATACTCAAAATGCAATAATAGACAAGATAGAAATGGTCCCTTCTTTCATACTTGTGGTTGAAATATATTGTGTTGCTGATGCTCCATAGCTTTTTTACACGTGTTGTTTTCATTTGTTTCAACTAACGGTAAGGAATGTGGATATTTGAATTGGCCAGTGCAAAATGCAGTGACTTGGAAAGAGGGAATCACCCTTAGTGAATCATAAACAATATTTGAAGGTCCTTCAGTGGTTTATTAACTTCAAATAATATAACTAGATGGGTCTTGGTTTTACAAGTAACCAGGAAGTAATGCAAAAATCTTAGCAGGGGGTGGTATCAAAAATATAAAGTTTGTGTATAAAAAGCCTTTGAACTCATGAATTTGACATAGACCTTAACTGAAAATGCAGTTATTTCTTGTCAGTTTAAAAATAAATAAATAATTTGTTAAATTGAAAGCAAGGGATCCCTAATCAACTTAGCTCACAGGTAATTTAAAATAAACATAATGCTTATTAACAGTTCCAATATTTGACTTTTTGCTCAACCTAAATTTAGCAATGTGATGCGCTGAGATATATCACAATAAAGAACAGTTGCTTTAGTTTTGTGTTATTTTGTTTTAATTTATTCCACACACGAGTTTCTGCATGAGCCTGAATCTTTATAATGTGAAAGCTGTTTGGATTCAGGTAGGAAATACGTTTGAACTGATACATACCAAGTTTCCAAAAGTTCACCTTTTTATCTTACTGCTTAGCTGTTGAACAACACAACTTTTGCTTAGTCAAGCCTTCTTTCATTTTCTTAAAGATGAAAATATAATTCTTGAGTTACTTCTGAAGAACAAGTTGGGGAAATGCAAATAAGAACATTACTCTTCTAGAGTACAAAAAGATTACCAAATTTAGGTTTTCTGGTCAGTAAAATTATATTTTCCTAACTTGTTTACTAATTAGAGTCATTTAATTAGATTATCATTTCTTCTTTTTCCCTTGCCATCTTTTTAAATGATGATATTTCCAGAACTGCTGTATTTAACTGTTCAGTGACATTACATTCACGAAGCTGACAATTATTCAGAAGTAAGTTTCCTCTGTAACTCTCCCATTCTTCATATTCTTTGTTTCTAATTTATATTTGAGTCTGAAAATTGATAAAGTTACTAGTTTAGAAATAATTAACTGTGATTTTTTATTTTCAGAAACATAAATGAGGGTGCACTTCTCCACAGAACCTTTTTCACATTCTTTTAACAACCAAATCATTCCCAATTTTCTGGTGTGTAAATTCAATGTGATCAGCACAAATAAACAAACTGACAAGATTTGGGCAGTTGGAACCCATTGTTTTACAACGTCTTTGTTTAAAATCTTTCATAATTCATCCACAGCAATGGCCTTCCTAGTAATTAGTTACCTTTAATGTCTTCATTTTCGTTTAAATGTTCAATGATCAGGATAATTAGAATTAATTTCTCATTGTCATTTTATGGTAATGAAGCTTCTGCCACTTATCACAAGCATCCTGCAGGCACAGTGTTAGCAGACAAATATGTGACTCCTCACACTTCACACACTGGTTTATGGTCCCTGGTTAAAGTGATAACAGTAGGACCTGGCCTGATTCCAGTTTAAATATATGCCATATTCGATGAAAGACTGTGGGTAGTCAAGCCGATATTCTTGCCCCTTGTGGAAGGCATTCTATGTGCAACACAGTTCTCCTTAAGCAACACAAGAGAATTTTCATCTCCATTGGTCTGGGTGTTTTACAGAGTGGGATTAGTTCTACGGTTAGTACAAAAGGAAATATCTTTGTGAATGAAGATGGATAGCAATGTCAATTCAAACCTTTATAAAAACTTCAGATAGAATTCAGGAAAGCAAAGGTCGAGAAACCGAGTACCAGAAAATCTATGAAGAAGAAAGTAAGGCAGTGATTTCTCAAACTACAAGAGCCTTCTTGCATTATCTGGTCTAGGATTTTCCAGTCACCAAAAAAAAAAAATTTAATTGTGTATTATCCTTCCCATTCATTCCCTGCCATATCTCTGCCTCAGCAACTGCAGCGGAGTTCATCCTATCATTTGCATTCTCTCCCTTATTCCTGGGAAACATTTAGATAGGGTAAAGGATTTGATTGAGCAGAAACGTGGGGTGAGAAATAGGGAGCATATCTAGGTTTGTCAAAGAAGGTATTTAAGGCTGCCCTGTGAAATCATACCAGTTTCAAAATTAGAAACTTGATATTTTTTACAGCTGAGTTTTCTTCACCACATTTTAAACTTTTTCTTTATTCTACATTTTCTCAAGAAGAGATATGATATTAGCAAGTTCTATATTAGTTGAAATTATCATTAATTAATTATTTGCTGTTTTACGTGACGAGAAATACTTGCTTTCAATAACCCCAATCTCATTTTCTTATGAGTTTGGGTAAGCTAAAAAGAAGGTCAAACTTAGTAACTTAAAGAAAAACCACATTTTATTTTGCTTATAATTGCTGAGAAAGGAAATTGGAAAGGGCTTGGCAGGGCAGAATCGGAAGTTTTCCTTTGTGTCTGGCAGATGTTGGCTAGTGTTGCAGTTATGTGGAGTCTATTTAAACTGGACTTCCTATGGCTTCTTCATGTGGCTGGTGGTGAATGTTGGCTGTTGGCTGGGAACTCAGCAGGGGATGACAAGTGGATCACCTCCATGTGTCTTTATAGCATGGCAGTCTCAGGCTTTTAGAATTTCTTCCAGTGGCTGGTATATACTTGAAAGAATGTCCCAAGAGAGTCCAAGGCAGAAATGTGTGGCTTATTTATAACTAGTTTTGGAAGTTACAATGAGACATTTCTGCTCCAGTTTACTGATCACAAGAGAGTTACTAAGATTGATTGAGTCTCTATCCATGTGAGGGAGGTGAATCAAAGAACTTGTGATCAGATTTTAGACCTGTCATAGAGTGTAGAAAAGCTAAGAGGCTTCGTATTCAAGGGAAGAAATACTTTAAAGTTCTCCAGGGATGAGGGTTAGTGATGATTCGGGGCAAGACCAGTGAAATAAGAGAGGCTGGGACATGCATTGAAGAAGCTCAGTGAGAAAGTTCTCTGGTAATGGGCTGCGATGTGCTGGAGTTAGTCCACAATGGTTTGCAAGAGCCAGTTACTCACTTGTTTACTCAGTTCTAGCTCTGAGTTCAGTGATGTCATTGATAGTTTGGATATGACTACAGTGGAATATTTACACCACATTAATTAGCAGACACTACAAATAAGGGTGTTTTTCTCCCCAGGAGACGCAGTTGCTGAATAGTTACCAATTGGTAATGGGGCAACTTAGAAACTACTTTTTGGAGAACTGTACTTCTCATAGCAATTCTACATTGTGAACTTTAGGGTTAAAAACACTCTGCTTTTGTAAGCTTTTCAGTAAAATTTGCAAAGTCCCCTATCGCTTTTGGGTAAGTGACATTTTTGGGGATAATCTAATGTGATTCTGAATTTGAGTCAACACTGGCTGTTTCAGAACAGCACATGTTGAAGCAGGAGCCTGATGCAGAATACGTCATTAGAGGGAAAGTGCTGGTAATTAGCAGAAATTACAGGAAGCTGTGGACTTCAAAGACTTTAAAATTGAGTGTGTGAACCAAGCACATTTGAGTTTCCAGGGAAGGAGTGAAGCTCCAGTTGATACTTTGGTTACACAACTGCATGAGAATTTATCATTTACGGCATACTTTTATGTAGCTCATAATGTTTTATGTGGGTTATAGATCGAATGCACATATTTAAATATTTTGTATGACATTGGACAGGTCACTTAAATTTTCTGATACTCAGATTCTTCATCTCTAAGAATTAGCTGAAAGTATCTTTATAGAGAGTTGTTTCAATGGGTGCTATAAGATTAAAAAGAAAAATAAGAGATCAACATTGGCCATGAGTTTAGTAAATATTTCCCAGGGGTGGAACACCACTTCCAAATTTTTGTAAGTTGGTGTTGATGGGAAATAAGCAATGATTAAGCAAAGGAAAATCAGGAGAAATATTGTTCACAAAGGGCAATGCTGTATAAGTACAAAAAAAGGGGGAAGCCACAGTTTTTGGGTTTCACAAGGAAGTAGAGGGCTGGCTTTCATTCATGCCCCACTCCTGCCTCAGTTTCATTGCTTCTTGCCTGTAAGGCTTTCTCACTCTGACAGAAGGCAAGCAAACTCAGAGGGGCCCCAAGGTGGTCTGGCAGAGGAGGTAAAATATATAGTTTTGCAATTGGAAAATAATATTAAAGTTCTTAGAGTGAGAATGTGAGTAGAAAGCAGAGATTTTAATAATATGACACAAGGAAGTCAATTTTAAATATTTTGCAATATTAACAAAAATTTTTGGAACTTAATAGAATATATTTAACTTAATAAAAATATATATTTTATTTTATGTGTGAATAACACAAACAAATATTTGAATGAGTTCAGAGTTGCTATTTTAAAATAATAAATGTTTCGTTCTAGTTCATTTAATTGTGGGTCTTGACTGGCAATTTTGGAGAGGACTCAGGAAATAAAAAAGGAGAGTAAGGAAAGCCTCAAGTTTAGATACCACCTAAGTCGTCATTAATAGCTATTGGTAGAAATATGGGTGGTGAAGACCTTTCTGATGTATTCCCAGATCCTATTGGGGAGAATGGGATTGGAAAATGGAGAAAAGTCTATCTTTGTCATGCAGTGTCTTATAACTTGGCTGAATTGTGTTCCTGTCCTGATGTTTTGGGAAAGGTAGAACTTGTGAGTGATGAAATTGTATATTTGGCTGAAGCACTTTCTAAACAACATTTTGAAAGAGTAGCTTCATTCCTCTTTGCTGCTCCTAGTAAACTGTGAGAAGAGAAAAATTATTTGAAGATGGAATTGTTAATCAAAAGGAAACCAAAACTTAAATATTTGGAAAAGTCTTAGTCTATCCATATTGTAAAGAATGAAGAAATATCTTTGTAAGAGATGTCCAAGTGTGTGACCAAATGACAATCTGATATAATTACTCAGTCATTTAACAGAATCTAGAACCTGTTGTCCCAGACCGTGGAAGAATCATCCTAAAAGCAATTCAAGAATTATCAGGGCTGCCACTCCTATCAAAATGCAAAAACCTGGGGAGCAGGGTGGTTTCCAATTTAAAGGAGAGACCACCACTACCCTGTGCTGCTTCACATTGTGGGTCTATCTCCCTTACTCTGTTACCATGCACCTTGGTAGCCCCAAATTCAGTTCTAATGAACTCTGGCAGAGAATTGCTAGAGGAGCAAAGCCACCACAGTGAACTTCTATTAGACCAATGCCCAGCAGAGTCACAAGAGTAGGGCTGCCCTGAGACCTCAGACTGGGAGAGCCACTGGCATAAAATTCTTGGTTGGGAGATCCACAGGCGCACATCTCCAATCCATGAGAGCTGCAGTGTAAGTTGTATCTGGCAAAGCCATGTAGCCAGGGGTTCCCAGAGCTTTGGGGGTCCAAACTCTGGGGGCCAAAGCTAAGGGAGTACCACCCAGGGTGCTCAGAAGGGACTTCTCCCCAAAGTGGATTGGAAGGGCAGAACATCAAACCAAAGAAGATTGTTACTGAGACTTAAGATACAATGTTTTCTCTGTTGGGTTGTGGACTTAGAGCCTCTTGCCTCTTTCCTCTTCCTGTTTCTATATTTTGGAATGGGGATGCATGTTCTGTGCCTGTCCCATCGTTGTATTTTGGAAGCACATAACTTGTTTGATTTCATAGGCTCACAGCTAGGGAAAAATTTTCCTCAAAATGAATCATACTTTGAGTCTCATTCATACCTAACTTAGATGATATTTAGATGAGATTTTGGACTTTGAACTGTTGAGTTGATGTTTGACCAAGTTAAGATGTTTGGGGCTACTGGGATGGAATGAATGTCCTTGCTTATGAGAAGAACATGAATTTTGAGGGCTGGGGCAGAATGCTACAGTCTGAATGTTCGTGTCCCCTCAAAATATGTAAAAAAATTTGATTTTCCAACGTGACAGCATTAAGTGGTGGGGCTTTTAGAAGGTGATTATGGTGGAGCCCTCATGAATGGGATTAGTGCACTTACAAAAGAAGCCCAAGGGAAACCTCTTTCTCCTTCCAACATGGGAAGACACAGGTGAAATATGACATGTGTCTTCTATGAACCTAGGAGAGGATCCACACCAGACTCCAAATTTCCTTGTGCCTTGATCTCAAACCTCTTAGCCTCCAGAACTACGAGACATACATTTCTGTTGTTTACAAAGCTGTGCAATTTATGATATTTGATTACAGCAGCCAGAAGAGTCTAAGACATGGTCCTACAATGAAGTTAGAGAATTTTTAAAATGTCTGTTTACTGTTACAAATGGCAAACAAAAAGTCATTATGCTTACACACACAATAAATGTGTGTAAGTTCAAAACAACAATTTTTTTTAATATGAAAGTCCCAGTTAGTTTTAAAAGGAAATGAACAACTGAGAGGAATAAAACTTTTGTTCTTGTTTTGACAGTGATGGAGAAGGGTTTTCAAAAATAATGAGTTGACTTCAGGTTGGAATTAAAGAATTACCTACCATAAAACTGTCTTTTGGATATCCTAAAAACTCATCTGTTTTGAGATATACAACATCTAAAGACCAATGACTTTATTTTCCTGCACAGAGAAAGGAGACCTAAAAAGGATTATTTTAGGTTTGGATTCAGAAATGGCCATTGTGTAAAGTATGTGAGAGCAGATTTGAATAATTGCCATAGTGCAGAAATAATTGCTTTTAGTACCTGATTTTTTAAAGTTATTATTTCATCCATAATATATATTTTTCTTATATCTTTAAAAATTTTACACGATAAAATGAAAATTGAACTAACTTAGACAAAGGTTATTTTCAAATTATGAAAGTATGTATATTTCAAAATGTTTATTGAATACTTATGCACAATGGTCAAAACACATATTTTTATATAATACACTATGATTTTTAGCATTCTGAGCAAATATGTGAAACCTTTTAGATATTTGCCTTATTGTTAACAAAGAAGTTAGTGAACTGTATTACATATATACAGTTCTTTTATATTAGCTTGAGTTTTTTAAAATCAGCCTTTACCAGGTGTATTAGTCCATTCTCACTCTGCCAATAAAGGCTTACCTGAGACTGGGTAATTTATAAAGGAAAGAGGTTTAATTGGCTCACAGTTCAACATGGCTGGGGAGGCTTCAGGAAACTTACCTCATGGTGGAAGGGGAAACAAACACGTCTTTCTTCACAAGGCAGCAGGAAGGAGAAGTGCTGAGCAAAGAGGGGAAAGCACCTTATAAAACCATCAGATCTTCTGAGAGCTCATTTGTTATCATGAAAATAGCAGCATGAGGGTAACCACCCCCATGATTCAATTACTTCCCACCGGGTCCCTTCCACAACACATGGGGATAATGGGAATTACACTCAAGATGAGATGTGGGTGTGGACACAGTCAAACTATATCATTTTATCCCTGCCCTCTTTAAGTCTCATGTCCTCACATTTCAAAACACAATCATGCCCTTCCATTAGTCCCCTAAAGTCTTAACTAATTCCAGCATTAACTACAAAGTCCAAGTCCAGAGTCTCATCTGAGACAACGCAATACCCTTTCACTATGAGCCTGTAAAATCAAAAGCAAGTTAGTTAGTTACTAGATACAATGAGGGTACAGGCAATGGTTAAATACAGCCATATCAATTGGGAGAAACTGGCAAAAACAAAGAGGCCACAGGCCCCATGGAAGTCCAAAATCCAGTAGGGCAGTTATTAAACCTTAAAGTTCCAAAATGATCTTAGACTCCATGTTTCACATCCAGGGCATACTGACACAAGACGTGGGCTCCCACAGCCTTTGGCAGCTCCACCCCTGTGGCTTTGCAGGTACAATTCCCCTCCTAGCTGCTTTCATAGGCATTGAGTTCCTGCAGCCTTTCCAGGTGCACGGTGCAAGCTGTTTGGTGGATCTACCATTCTGGGGTCTGAAGGAGGGTGGCCCTCTTCTCAAAGCTCCACTAGGCAGTGCCCCAGTAGGGACTCTGTGTGGGGGCTCTGACCCCACATTTCCTTTCCACACTGCCCTAGCAGAGTTCTTCATGAGGGCTCCACCCCTGCAGCAAACTTTTCCCTGGACATCCCAACATTTCCATACATCCTCTGAAATCTATGCAGAGGTTCCCAAACTTCCAATCTGGTCTTCTGTGCATCCACTGGCCCAACACCATGTGGAAGCTGCCAAGCCTTGGGGCTTGCACTGTCTGAAGCAATGGCCCAAGCTGTACCTTGGCTCCTTTTAGTGACAGCTGACATTGAGCCAGTTGGGACTCAGGGCACCATGTCTTGAGGCTGCACAGAGCATGGGGACACTGGTTCTGGTCCAATAAAGCATTTTTTCCTTTTAGTTCTTCAGGCTTGTGATGGGAGGGGCTGCCATGAAGGTCTCTGACATGTCCTGGAGATATTTTCCCCATTTTTTTGGTGATTCACATTTGGCTTCTTGTTACTTATGCAAATTTCTGCAGTGTGCTTGAATTCCTCACCAGAAAATGGGTTTTTCTTTTTTATTGCGTCTTCAGGCTGCAATTTTTTAAACTTTTATGCTCTGGTTACTCTTGAATGCCTTGTTGCTTAGAAATTTATTCTGCCAAATACCCTAAATCATCTCTCTCAGGTTCAAAGTTCCACATATCTCTAGGGCAAGGGCAAAAACTGCCAGTCTCCTTGCTAAAGCATAGCAAGAGTCACCTTTGCTCCAGTTCCCAAAAGGTTCCTCATCTTCAAATGTTCCATGTACTACTATATTAAGCACATACAGGTGCTCAGTAAATGTCAATGCTAGGCAAATAAATGAACGGATAAATCATGGACCAACTTAGCTGCTCAGTGAGTTTATGGTTGCTTATCTTTGAGAAGCATCTTTTGCCTTTCTCCATATTGAGATTGTTTAACTGAGCTGCATAACTTTGGTATATATTACTATATGTGTTTAAATTTTGTATATATTTTGTCTACATTTATAGCAAATTTTATTGAGAATATTTTTTTTTCTCAAAACAGCATCCCTTTAATCTAGAACAAAACAGTTTTTATAGCTCTCTTTTGAAATAAATACTAAAGAATAAATTGGTCAGGTTCTTTCTCCGATCGTGAAGTACCTGCAAACTGCTTCCCATAAATGGCGGAAAAGGTTAAGAGACATTACCAGGATAGCTGCCCCAAATTGTTGCTGGTATCATTAAAATAGTCAACAAAAATGTGGAGCCTACAGCCTTGTAAAAATAGAAACATTTAAATCCATACTTCAGTCATTTCCTTTCCCTGATTTATGTTTTCTTGGTGTTTACAGGCACAGTCAACAGCAGTGGAAAAGATGGCTCATGTGTGGCTCAGGCTGACTCCACAATCAGAGTAATTATGTGGAAATCAATCAGAATTTTCTTCTTAGAAGACATTTGTTCTGACATAATGACTGACATTCCAGCTAATTTTTATTCATAGGCTTCTCCTTTCACAGTGATCTCTATTTCTCTAAATGTTATTCTGTGTCTTTCTTGCTTGCCTGCACATTCTGAAAAAAAAGGAAAATAATTCCATACATTTTATTTTGATACTTAATGTTGTTTGCTAACATATTCAGAACACAATGAAACTTTATTTATTAGAGCACTTATGATATATATTAGGAAAATATCAGTTAGGTACCACCAGTTATTTTAGACAGGTATCTCTTGGGGAAAATGTGGTGAAAATAGAGAGGTAATGATTGAATTAATATGTGAAAGAGTCAGTCGGCCATCATTATGCTAAAATTATTTTGCAGTTCAGGGGACATTTTAAACTTTATTTTTTAAGAATTCAACTTTAATTTAATTTCTTGTAGTTGAAAGAATTCTAAGATGCCACCAATGTCCCAGGCCTTGTCAAAAACATCCTCTCAAGTGTGTGTGAGTGAGACCCGAAAATTGCCCCTTGCTGCCAGAACACGGCAAAGGTGATGGGATCTTTTATGTTTTGTGGCAAAAGTTAACCATATTTACAGGAGTGATTATTCTTCCTAATCAGCTGACTTTAAGTTGAACAAAAGGGAGATTTTCCTGGGTGAGTCCTGATTTAAGCAAGAAAGGCTTTAAAAGAGGTCAGAGAATGTAAATGTGTGAGAAATTAGAAGCAGCGGAGCCTCTGTTCTGGTGATCTTCAGTAGCAGGTCACTGTGAATTCTACAGCTCGACCATCTTATCACTGGACTGTTGGCCCTTTCTACAGCTCGGTCACCTTGATCACTGGAATATGGGCCATTGGAGCCACCGGCCATCATATTAGCAATCTGACTATGTTGAGGCCACTGTGTTGTGAGGAAGCCCAAACTAGTCCAGAGACCCTGACACTAGTTTAAAGGATAGAGATGCCCCATTAACCCTCCCCAGCTCTACTATCACCCTCTGCTCCTCTCCCTACTCAGTCTTAGTCACCACTTAAATGCAATCACAAGGAAAGACTCTGAACTGGAAACACCAAGCCAAGCTCTTTCCTAGTTCTGGTGCCCTATAAACTCTGAAAGTTAATGCAATTATTATTATTTTTAAACCACCGAGTTTTCAGGGTGATCAGTCATGCAAGCCTGAAAAGGACTATTCTTTCTGGCACTGAAAATTACGAAGAGTGATTAACAAGATAAGAATGTAGTTTGTGCTGTCTGCCATGGATTTGTGTTGTAGCTTTAGTGATTGCTTGAAGCACCCTTACTAATTGCCAGCCTATTGCTGATACCTAGCTAAATTAGCATATGTTAGCTTTGATACCACTATAGGCATTTAGAGGATAGCTGATAAGTTCTATATAAAATATAATTACTTTCCTATCTTTAGCTTATCCTAAAGTAGCAGCTATTATATTCTCTTCTTGATTAGCTTTATACATAACCAGAGAAAGTAAAATATCACAGAGTATATTTGAAGACATAAAAATCTTTGAACAAAGTTCAAGTAATGAATCAGGATGCTCTTACATCCTCCACCTGACAGTAAATATATTTTATATTCCTAAATTTTAATCTTTTAACAAAAGTAAACTATATACTGGAGCATTTCAATTTCTAGGGAAAGGAAATTATTATTTACTGCCTTTGAGGCTATAATCTATTTAGCTATTATTTTTATATTGATCGATTTATAATAAAGGTCAGAGAAAATACAACCACATATATGTTGTTTATATAATTTTAACTTTTGTAATTAAAATACTGGGTATACTGCAAGATGTCAATATTTATAAAACCCTATATTTGAAAAAATGTATTTTATATACTCCTAATCCATTGCCTTGTGTGTCATTGAAGAAACTGAAGTTCACGATAATGACTGAACAAATGCCTCAAAGATGGTCTGTGGCAGAACCAAAAAATGTCCATGTTACCTTTCTCTTTCCACATTGTGGTGATCTGCCTAATTTGACTTTCTGCTTAGATGTCTAGACTCTACCCCTCATTCGTTCTGCTAGTGTATTGTTGAACCCTTTCTATTAACCTACCCTCGATTTTTCTGTTGCACAATCTGTAGCCTGAATGTTGAGTCCCAAATGCATGACCTACCTGGCTGAGTAATCTAACTAGGTTAGTCTGAGTATATCACTTTAAGGCCAATGTAAAGTTATCTTGTATCTACCTCATAGTTTTGCAGAGGCAAGAAATAGAAGTTAAGGAAGAGAAGAAGCCCATCGTGAATCAGTTAGAATTTCGTTGGATGTAGAAAATCTCTACAAGCAAAAACCCATTTGATTGAACAAGCAAGCTTATGCAGTTAAATATATCAAAGAACTTGTCACAAAAAGTGCAAAAGGAAAGTAAAATAAGGAGGGAGCATGAAGAAGCCAGCTTATATGAAGGATTCAAAACAGGGATATAGGGAAATTCAAGCCAAAAAAAAAAGGAATTCTTATAAATGACCCAAGCGTGAATTCAATATTTGGTCGATATTCCAGCAGATTTAGTAATGCTATTTGTAAAGTCAACAGGCTGCCCATTTTTGCCTCGCACTCTGACTGCATGTAATCTGTCAAATACTCTGATGACTTCTGGAGATGCTGATGCAAAAAAGATATACAAACCTTACCTTGAAAAGATAGTTCACAGTTTAGCCATGGAGTTATGGGAAGCATCTTGTCTTCAATTTCAGCCCCTCCTCTGTCCCTCTCCCAGACACCCACTGTCCTCTTTCTCACCACATCCATCCCCTTTTTTGTCCTGGCTTTGGTGCACTATTTATAATTCTTTCTTCTCATACCTACCATAACTATGTTAGGTAGTAAGAACATCAGTATGGAGACCCCTTAACCCTAACTAACACCAGCTCCATCTGTTTGGTATTAATTTGTGTTTACTGAACTTGAGGCCTTGAGTACTACAAAAAGTAGAATACGCTACTGGTGAGCATTACTTTATTAATAATTAGGCTCCACTTGGATGTTTGCCATTCGTATGTAGCCGTTCTTTCCTTGGAGCCCGTGAACTTTCTATGGATGTCACAAAAAGAGTTTTAAGGATTTTGTTTAAATTAAAATTAACACACCAAGAAAATACTACGCCTCAAACAAAAAATAATCAGTTAATTTAGTTTTTTGAAATCTTTTACAAAACACGTGTGATAAACATTTAATCTTTATGCAAGGATATTTGGGATATTAAACTTGTCACAGATTTAATGATGCATTTTATTGTATAAAATTTTTCTTTTATCTTCAATGTGAATTCTCTAAGTAAAAACTGAAGAGTAAGATGTTATCATTAAACATTTCAGAAAATGCACACTGTCCTAGACTGCACGGTGTCAAAATGATCAGCCAGTAGAGGTTGTGGTGAACATGTAGTAAATTTTATCAACAAGTAATGTGAATATATGAAATGTATTGATTTTCCAAAAGAAACTTTTACACTTCTTGGTAAAGATAAACTTTCATGGAAGAAAAAATAAAAACATAATTTTAGCAACCCAAACCATACTAAAGTTATAAACACTTGACCAAATGTTTGAGTACCCCAAAAATTATTCCTGTGTGGATTCTTCTTCTAGAATGATTGGTCCTCCTGGCCTTATTATTCTCCATTTCTGTCCCACTGAGGTTAGCCAGAGTTCACTTGCCTTGTCAGTTAAGTTTCTAAATCAGATGAATTATGTTTTCTATAATTGAGTTAACCACAGTTAATTGCTTAATAGACTCTGTCTACACTAACTGAAAAAAAAGAATTAATTGCTTGGAAAAAAATGCGTTATATATTTTAGTCACGTCTACACAGTCATCCAAGACAAAGTGACAAAGGCACTTTCAACAGTGGCCAGAGCCAATGGCGACAGCGGGGCCAGCGCTTAGCTCAGCCATGTGTTGAATCTACTACTTTGGGATGTGGATATAAAGAAAATGAGTTATAAATGGAACTTCTCCTTAGAGCTTAATTCATTATCATTATTATTATTATTTCTTTACATAAGAAAATAATTTTAGGACAGCCTTGGCAAAAGTTTAGGTACAATTTAAGAAAATGCCATTTGTAAAAAAAAAAAAAAGACTTTTTTTTAAAAATTATGTTTTTACTTTTAATGATTTAGGTTTAGTTTTTAAAAATGTATTTCCTAGCCAAGATCTAATACCAGGTATCTGGAATTTTTCTAA
This sequence comes from Macaca mulatta, assembly GCF_049350105.2. Lineage (NCBI taxonomy): Eukaryota > Metazoa > Chordata > Mammalia > Primates > Cercopithecidae > Macaca > Macaca mulatta. The sequence continues at coordinate 100,126,373 of NC_133422.1, read as the reverse complement.
ATTTTCTCTGAAAACATGAGATTCATGTACAGTTATTTAAAATTTGCTACAGCCATTTTTAATATATCTTTTATGTTTGAAGAGATGCCAATAGCTTATTATAGTAAGCTATGATAGCAATGCCAATGAATGCTCAATTCCATTGCTTAAATATAAGTGAAATAATAAAGGAAAAGACCAGTATTGAATATAATGCCTCTTCCTGCTACACTCTAACAAATTCGCTACAAAGATGGAAAGTTGAAAATATAATAAAAACTTAGGTAATATATTTAAGTATAATTTATAATCAAGGCAATATCAGAAAATCTTGAATTATTTGTACTCTAAAATGAATTTATGCTTTTCAGTGCTGGAAGCATTCTAGAAGCTGTTTCAATGGTGAAATCATTTTGTCAAACATTCTTTGAAGTCTATGACCTTAAATAGAGCATTTAAATGGAAACCATCATTCTTAGCAAACTATCACAAGAACAGAAAACCAAACACCGCATGTTCTCACTCATAGGTGGGAACTGAACAATGAGATCACTTGGACTCTGGAAGGGGAACATCACACACCGGGGCCTATCATGGGGAGGGGGGAGAGGGGAGGGATTGCATTGGGAGTTATACCTGATATAAATGACGAGTTGATGGGTGCTGACGAGTTGATGGGTGCAGCACAGCAACATGACACAAGTATACATATGTAACAAACCTGCACGTTATGCACATGTACCCTAGAACTTAAAGTACAATAATAATAAAAAATAAAAAAAGATTAAAAAAAAAGACAAAACCCAATGGTTTAGAAAAGTCCAGAGAAACAAGTATATTGGCAATTGTAGATAATTTTTGAGATATTTAACAAAACAGTGAAGTACAATAAGCATCCTATTCACAATTCCAATGTAAAAAAAGATGTGGTCATAGGCAGAATTATACTAAGAAAAACCTATGAAGAAAATAAATCTTGTTTGTTACCTCCAAGATCTCACCATATTTTTCCCATGTCCCTACATCTATGCCCTACTGTTTCTGCTTCTTCATTAATCTTAAATTGACTTAAGTTGATATTGGTTATTTAAATATTTCTTATCTGTATCACAAGTTCAACAAGGAAAAAATCTTGATAATAAAAAAAAGGCAAAGGAAGCTTTTAAAAATTTACCCATGGATTGTAATTAGCCATGATCCCCATCCTGTTTCTTTAGAACTGTTAGATAAGAGTTTTCTGCACTTGAAACTTTGAGTGTTTCTAAAAATATTTCCTTTTTTAAGCTTACCAAGTTTATAGATATCATCCAGACAGAGTGAACTGAAGCAAGAGTCCCTGGCTAGAAAGTGTGCCTGGCATGTTCTAAGAAAACAAAAGGCCCCATAAGTGTTCCTAAAAGGGAATAAAATCAGAAAGTGGGGAGAGGGGATGCACAGCTCCTTGTCGATTATTAGAAGAACTTTGAGAAATGCAAAACCACTTGTGGTTTTGTGAATCCACTGCTGTTTTCAGGATACACTGCAGGGGGTAATGGCACAAAAGGGAAATCTCCTGGTTGATAGTTTGGTAATCTAGACAGACTATGGTGTTGGCTAGAATCAAGTTAGTAGCAAGTCGAGTTATCAGAAATGTGGAAATTGGTTTTATATTGAGAAATAAGCCGATGGTGTTGCTGAGAATTGCATGTGTAGTGAGGGAGAACAAAGAGACTCAAGAGTGCACGTTTTTTAACCAAAGCAGCTACAAAGATGCCATTGCCTTTGTACCCTTCATTCTCTGATTCCTTTTTTCTTCTCTGCCTTCATTCTCTGATTGTCTTTCCCAAGACAGCTTTAGCTTGTCCACACCTAACCATGCTTCTGTCTAGGGCCTTGGCACTTTGCAATTCCTTCCACCTGGAATGCAGTTGCCTAAGATATCCTCATCAATTCCCTCTCATGTTCTTCAAATTTTTGTTTGAATGTCACCTTTTCAATACAACTTGCCTTGCCCGCCTATCTTAGATTGTATCCCCCAAAATATACTTCCTGTCTACCTTCTCTGATTTGTCTTACTCTGTAGCATTTATCCCAATCTAACAAACATATTTTGCTTATTTTATTTATTGCCTATTTTCCCAGTAAAATGGCAACTCAATAACAAGGATGTCTGCTTGTTTTGTTCCTACTCTCTCTCCAAAACCTGGAATAGTATTTGGTGTATAATAGCACAATAAGTATGGGTTAGATGCATGAATTAATGCAGGAAATTAGCCAAGCTATTTATTGTACTCTGGTCTCTGAGAAAATTTGCAAGCAAGAAGAAAGATTGTTCTGTGGAAAAATGTAGGAGACAAAGCAAAAAACTCCATCATGGTGTATCAGGATGAAAAGTTTTATACTTTAATTTAGTTTGTGGTAAAGTCTTCCTCATAAGGAGGATGAAAACAAAAGCCCTAGTAGTATCAGATCCCCAGAGAAAAGCAATTAGCTGAGCTCCTTAACATGACTCAAACTTTCTCTAATTTGGGGGAATGGTTGGCCCTAACTCTCACTGAGCCTGCATACTGAGGAGAACGTGTCAAAATCTAGCAGTCTAGAAGGATGAATGCAAAAGAACAGTAACACCAATATTCCCTCTACCCAGCTGACATTTCTCTCCCATCCTTCATTTCCTTACCATAACCCTCTGTGCTAGCCCATTGCGCATGGATAATGTCCAAGACTGTGCAATGATGTACAAGATCATGATAATCGAATTGCAACCTCTGTCCTTTTTCTTCATGCTCCCCCAAATCCAGTGATTCTGAACTGCTACAGTTCCATAAACCAAACAACCCTTTTCCCCAATTTTACGATTAAATGCTTTTCCTTTTCTATTCTGTCTAGAATAGCCTTTCTTATCTCATTTCTTTGTGAATTTTAATTCATCCTTTAATAATGATTTATAGCAGTTCTTCATTAGTGAAATTCCTGGTACATTTCCCACCATCCCTGAAAAATTAATTGCTCCCTTATTGATTTCCCATTGATTCTAATAGTTATGAAATATTTTATTACAATTACTAGTTCACATATCTGAATTCTGCTTGGGGCTGTGAAGAATCTGAAGGCAAGAAACATGTTCTACTTTCTTTGTATAAATTGGACTTATCACATAATAATGTCTCATTAGGTTGAATGAATGATTAATATTAACAAAGAAAATTGTCAAAATTAGGTAAGCTTGTTTTAAAAAGTTGAAATTAAACATTAGCCGTAAGTTTTCTAGAAAACTGAGCACTTTCTGATGTGTTTGGAATCACATTAAGAAAGTCGTCTCTTTTGCTACTTTGGTTTACCAGAATGAAGGTTAACTGGAAAGATTTCCCAGAGAAAACAAGACCACAAATGTTTTGAAGTGGGGGAAAAATATTTTATTGAAATAGAAGTGGTACAAAAACAAGAAATATAACATGTGATACAGTGGATATAAGCGTATGTGAAATATATGGATGAACATCCATACAGGTTTCACAGGACTGAAAGGTGCAACTGGTACAGAGAGGCTGGTTGTTGAAGTATTTAAAACTCACAATCAAAGCTCTGATAGTAGGATGCAATGTCAGTGATTACTAATCGAGACAAATTTGCTTAAGATCATTGTATAATTACACCCAAATTCCAATTTGTGAATAGGTTTACTCATCGTGACCTAGCTGATAACGTGGAAAGATAAACGAGGCAGATACACAGAACATTTTGCAGACTATGGTGGCTGCGAGAATAGCTTTTCGCTTGATTCGGGCTTTAAGTGTTAGCCTGAACACTCAGAACACTACTTATTTTTGGAAAGGGATTAACGAAGACATTTATTTTAGAGACTACTTTGTTGTTGTTGACTTTTTCATTGTTGTTCTTCCCTCTCATCTGGGATATTTCCCTTGCCCTTCTGACAGCTTGTCAATGGGAAGGCGTCTGTTCCTGCTTTATTTATTGCATATCTGTCTGCTTAATATGAATCTATTACAGAGAATAAGGAAATCCATTTAGGGCCGACTAATGTAAAAATACTCTTTGATGAGCAGTATATTGCAATATAGCTCAGAATTTTCAAATTTAATATATTGGCTCTTCCAAATACGTTATTCATATTTGCTGAGGGTTGCTTTTATAAATTCTGCTTTGGAGCATACAGCTCAGTGGAAAGATACATGTTTATCTGAATTAGCTGGCTCTAGTCCCAAATGAATATTTGTACAAATCTGTTTTTAGCATTGATATTAATTTATTAGACAATTATCATATGGCAAATGATGCAAAGTTTGGAACTTGTTTCACATTTTTTTAATGGTTTGTACTCGCTCCCCTCCCCCATATACGAGATTTTAAGAGTCTATAGGGATATCTGAGTACATATTTATGCAGATTACTTTTTTATTTATGGAAGGGGATTGCTTTTTCCCCCAGGTGGTTATAAAACTGCTATTTCACTTTGACGTGATACAAATTGGTGTAGAGAAAACAAATTATTCTAAAGTCTTTAGAAACCAAAATGATGCTGTTGGAGCATAGTAATAACGTAAATAAATCTAGAAGATGGAGATTTTTATTTTTCCAGAACTGGATGGGTTTGTCCTGGATCATGCCTCTGAATTTAGGTCTCTGATTTTTATCCAGGGGTGATTTTTGACTTGTATAAAGTCGTGGAAACCAAGAGCCATCATAAACCAAGAATTGTTTTACAATCTTTGGAAATGTGTATTTACATAGACCATGAAATAAAAAATATTTTGTTCATGATAAGTTGTTTTTAATGCTGCTCTGAACAGCAGATCAAAAAAAAAATTTTTAGGAGCAAGTAGGTCGTTTTGTGTTTTACTTGCCTGCCTTATAGATATGGAATGTTGGACCACAAAAGAATACCTGAGTTTAGGACCATAGATTCTTTTAGTAAAATTTTATTGAAAATTAAAGTATATATAGAAAAGTGCACAAATCCGAAGCCCACGGTTCAATGGATTTTAAGTGAATATAGCCATGTAACTAGCATGCCAATAAAATAAGGCATTGATAGAGCATTACCCGACCCAGGCCTTCTCATGCCTCATCCCAAAGGTAATTGCTATCCTGCCCTTTAATTATTACATATTAGTTTGGCCTATTCTCTTGCAGACAACTCTTCAATGCATGTAAGTTCCATTTTAGAAGATCTTGCAAGTGGAATTTGCCTTCTGCCGCTAATCAGTCTTTAACCGGGAGATATCAAGATGGAATCAGAGGAAATCTAAGCATTTCAAGTGGTTTTGCCATGATAGCATCCTTTGTGATTACTGAAAGAAACCTGGAAGTTGATAAAGTAATCCATGTTGAAAGTACAGATTTTGCTTTGATAGTGGCCAAGTTGTTCATGCCACAATGTTTCCCTGCACTATTTTTACCCAATAATGAGTTTAACAGTAAAAGTTTAAGTAATGCCATATTCCACTAACATACAACAATACAATGGAATTAGGTAACAAATTTTAAAGATCAGAGAAAAAGGAATTGTGATATTTAAGAATTACATGTGGTTAGAAATCTTTATATATCAACATATTGAAAGAAATTAATTCAGTCAGTTCAGGCATGACGTTTATTTTTAACAATTAGTATTCTATTCTCTGTAATCATGTTCCACAGTTTAAAGTGCTTAATGAGTTCTTACTGGAAGGGGACTATTTCGGGAGAGAATAATGGCCTTTAATCACTTCACTCAAGCTATTAGCAGGAAAGATTGTCAGGAAATATTATTACTTTTGTTATAAAATTAACTGAACTTTCACTTGGATGAAACAAGAAGTTTGTCAATATGGTATATAACCTCCAAGGTCTTTCTCCCTCTTCCTTATGCTATTTCCCCCTCTTCTTCACCATGTGTTATTGATTCATTTGAATAATCTATGATTACTTTCCTTCTTAATAGCCTGAGAAGAAAAATAGCTTCTAACTAAGCAACTCCCAAGTCCTTAAGCTAGATGTTATGTTTATATTATCTCAATTAATCCCACTCAGTGTAGTAGATGGTATGACCATGTTACAATTGTGCAAAATGGAGTTTCAGGAAGATACACAATTTGCTCAATATCAAACTCGTATAACTTCTACAGAAAATAATTGAAGCACAAAGTCATAGGACTCTTAACCTCTGCTGAAAGATGCTTTTATATAGCATCTAAAATGTTATGTTAGATATATTAGCTGGAGAAATTTTATCTTTTCCAAAACGGAACAATATTTTAGTGTTTTCTGAGTGAAAATAGTAAACACTATTCAGATTCAGGTGATGGTATCTTTGATTATCCTCAAGAGACAATCAGTGTAGGTAGTTCAGTGCATCTCAAAGCATAGTACCTGGACCAGCAGGACGGCAGTGATATCGGTGAGTTTGTTGTACACACACAATTATGAGCCCTACCTTAAATCTCTGAATATCTGAGCATGAGACCCAGGAAATTATATTTTAATAGGTTATTGGGATGATTCTTATTTATGTTAAAGTTTGGGAACCACTGACATATTTCTTAAAAGCATGAATTGCAGAAACACAGTATGTAAGTTTATATTCATGTTCTGTAAAATACTAGCTATGTGACATTGACCAACTAATTCATCTTTCTGGATCTCTGTCTTCTTCATTTATGAAACTTATATAATAATCATATCTGCATCACATTGTTGTTTTGAGCTTTGGTGAACACACATAGAAAAGTGCCATGCTAGGTCCGGGCACAGTGGCTCATGCCTGTAATTCCAGCACTTTGGGAGGTTGAGGTGGGTGGATCACCTGAGGTCAGGAGTTCAAGACCAGCCTGGCCAACATGGTGAAACTCCGTCTCTAGTAAAAATACAAAAAATTAGCCGGGCATTGTGGCAGAAGCCTGTAATCCCAGCTACTCGGGAGGCTGAGGCAGGAGAATCGCTTGAACCTGGGAGGCAGAGGTTGCAGTGAACCAAACAATCCAGCCTGGGCAACAAGAGTGAAACTCCATCTCAATTAAAAAAAAAAAAGAAAGAAAAGAAAGAAAAGTAAAGTACCATGCTCATAGCAAGAACTATCTTAGTGATGGTAAATATACAGATCTTGTTTTAATAATACAAGTTAAGTAATGATATAAAGCATTCATTAAATATCTCAATATTTGGGGAACCATTTCTTTTAATAATAAAGTCTAATAAATGTTGTTATTCAATAGAAATACACTTTTATAAACATGCATTTTTTAAAAATATACGAATCAGAAAAGGAAAGGTGATGGAAAACTCATACAAATATGATATAGTAAATTGCACTGTTTTTGTGAAGATGATTTTATGCAGAATTCAAAGTAGATGCAATTAGTGCTACAAATTAGAAATTGCAAATGATGAATTCACAAACACATGATTTAACAAATCAGAGAAGAGAAAAAAATATCTGATGAATTTCAGTCTCTACATGTGGATTTAATCTTGTGATAAGCAGTTCTCAGGAGAAAGCATGAGATGTCATTTGTCATTCCAGAAAGTGGGAGAACATAAAAGTTGAGAACACTTATTACATAAGCAAGAAGTATCAATGAAGACAATTAATATAATACATACAGATGCATTTGACTGTATGAGAAAAGGCATTTCATGTTATTTGCTTTGTAGATACAATATCAGTTTCGATGAGATTCATGCTGCATGGATGGTTACACCTGTCACCTGTGGATGGCTAATCTTAATGCCTGTGATGACAAGTAGACCACAGAGGAGAATGCAAAGGATTTGAGTGAAGAGCCACTGATGGTGTGTAAATGCCAGAGCCATGACCATGCACTTTTCGGGGGATGTGCTTAAATATTTTCAGAGTTCTCAGAAGTTAGGGCATCCACGGAAATACTTTTGTTTTTTTCTAGTTCATCTGCACAGGTTGAACACACATTGTTAGATAGTGTCTGTGTCAGAGCATACGTGAACAAATGAATTGGAAAAGTCAATAGACGTATATTTGTATTGCTCTTTATCAATCTAAAAAGATATATTAAACGATAAAATGACAATTCAATTTTTAACAGCATTCTAGTCTCCAGAAGGTGTTTTCTCATCCACCCTCTTAAGCCATTCTCACAATAGTACAAGGGAGAATTTCGATGATGAGACCAGGTCACTCAGCAATATGGTGATGTGGACGAGAGACCTCCTCAGATTTTTGTTTCTCAATTTTTGTTCTGCCTACTATGCCATACATGCTGTAATCATTTAATTAGAATTTATATTTCAATAAATACAAACTAAAGGGTTTTTGCAATTATGTTAAGACACACATGTTAAACTTTGTAATTATGTCAGCAAATTAAAAGAGTTTAAATCCACACCCCATTAGCCAGGCGTGGTGGTGCACACCTGTCTGTAATCCCAGTTTTGGAAAACTGAGGTGGGAGGATCACTGAGCCCAGAAGAGGTGGAAACTGAAGTGAGCTATGATTGCATCACTGCACTCTAGCCTGGGGGACAGAGCATGGTTCTTTGTCCAAAAAAAAAAAAATATATACCACAGAGAGAAGTGATCTTATCCTTATGCTATATATATATGTGTGTGTGCATATATATATAAAATTCATATTTTTATTATATATTTATACATATACATATTTTTAGAGAATTACAATTCTATCTAGGTAGGCTTACATTTGAAAAGAGACAATCCTATTCTATTGACTGTTAGAGAGTTAAAGACCCTTCCATAAGCAGAGAGGGCACACATGGGACTTTGTGCCAGGACAGGCGCAGCTGTGGGGGTCGTTCCTTAGCAGCTTTTGCAGGTCTGCTCTACACCTGAAGCGCTGCCTGTAGAAGATGGATGAAACCTGACAATGCCAAAGGGTTGCTGGGCTTAGGAAACACGGGCTCCGTGGGGGTAACTAGATCTTTATGGATCCGGAAGCCACTTCCCTTTCTCTGGATATCTGTCTCTTTGTGTGGCCTTATAGGCTGCATTTTTCTTGCCTGTATGCCTGAGGTCTTGATTTAGTCACACTGGCAGGGTGCAGGCTGGCCTGACTCTGCCAGTGATTTCATGGTGCAGTTACAATGTCATTTAGTTACTTTCCCTTGGAGGAACTGCTACTGTTGATGAAGAGTGCTTTGGACCAAATATTTTATGGGCCCAAAGTTCATGTATTAAAGCCCTAATTCCTAATGTGATGATGTGAGGAAGTGGGACCTCTGGGAGGTAAATAACATCATGAGGGTAGAGCCCTTATGAATGAGACTAGTGTCCATGTTAGAAGAGATGGAGGACATGATTTCTCTCTCCACCGTTTGAGGATACAGCAAGAAGGCAGCCTTCTGTAAGTCAGGAAGAGAGCCCTCACCAAGAACCCTCTCTGCCAGCAGTTGGATCTCAGACTCCCCAGCCTCCAGAGCTATGAAAAATACATTCCTGCATTTTAGGCCACCCAGTCTAAGTCAGAGAGGTAAAATACATAGTGTTCGGTCCACTTATTTGTTATTAAATTCACTATCTATTCAGCTTCACTTATACCCTTAGAAAAGTTTGTGAGTGCAGTTGAATGGGTGGAGAGGGTAGTTGCAGATAATCAGAGAAGGGGAATAGAGACAGGGTGAAGGGAAAACTAGTTCCTTTAAATTGAAAAATGATAATATGATCCACTCATATGAATAGATTTTTGTTCAATTCTGCTCCAATTGTATTATTCAGCTTCTCTAAAAATGGCGCCTGTGTAGGACAGAGTGATATTTACCCTGCTGTAAGATGTGTCTCCAGGCAGATAGCAGGAGATACATTCCTAATTGATTCCAGGAGGGAATGCCACCACCATCACCACTATCATTTATGTTGATATAAAAACTGAAATGTCAATGATTATTTCTGTTCTCTAACATTTCCAATCAGATAATTTAAACATTTTACTCTAAGAATTTTTCAACTCAAATGTTATGCTTCCTGTTTTATGCATTTTCATTATTAACTCTAGTTTCATGAGAGTCCCAGTTTTTATACATCATGTTATAGCTTTGATATTAACATGGTTTTGAGCTAACATAATTTTTGCCAAAGTGTGTATTAACCTAATTTGATCACACAATTTGGTTATTCTTTATTCTGATGCTAAGCGAATCCAGTGCTTTTGTTGTTGTTGTTTATAGAAACCCATTAATTCTATTGATTGTAAAGAGTAGTCTAGAAGAAACTTAAAGAAAATTTAATCAGATTTTACTTTTTCTGTCACAATTTGGCACTTAATAGCTGTATATTTTATTCTAGGTGCATCCTGAAAGTCTTGTAATGCTCACATTGCAATATTAAAGCATAACAGATGAGCCTAACACGTTCAGTGTTTAATTTGTACAGATCAAGATACTATAATTGCAATAACTTAAATGTGTCTAACCCTTGAACAACATAGGTGGGTCCACTTATCTGCAGATTTGCTCCCACCTTGGTTACCCTAGACACAGCAAAACCAACCCCCACTCTTCTTCCCCCTTCTCAGTCTGCTCAGTATGAAGATGATGAGAATGAACACCTTTATGATGATCCACTTCCACTTCATGAATAGTAAATATATTTTCTCTTCCTTATGAATTCCTTAATAGCATTTTCTTTTCTGCAGCTTTCTTTATTGTAAGAATACAGAATATAAATCATATAACATACAAAATATGTATTAATTTACTGCTCATTATCAGTGAGGTTTTCAGTCAACAGTAGACTGTCACTAGTCAAGCTTTTGAGGAGTCCAAGTTATATGTAAATTTTTGACTGTGTGACTGGGAATGAAGGTGTTGGCAGTCAGAACCTCCACATTATTCAATGGTCAACTGTATTAATTTTTTAGTGGAAGTGTTGGAATGTTTAGTTTGATACAGCCATGCAGAAATATTTCGTATAAATATGTGTAAAATTAAGAATGTAGAACTAAAAATAATATACTTAGTGTATTAGTTATTAACAGCTAATATTGATTTAGCTCTGTGATAAGAAATTTACATGCATTATCTCATTTGTCACATTGTCATGAGATCAGCATTTTTATTTGTCTTTAATTTACAGATGAGGAAACTAAGTCTAAGAGAAGTTAAGTGATTTACCCAGTATTACATGACAAAAGAAAAAGTCAGAGTTTAAACTTAAAGCCGAGTCTTTGCAATTCTAAAGTCCATGTTCTTAGCTACTGCCTTTCTGAACTTATTAGCCAAACTGAATTCTGAGGATCTCACAAAAAGTTATGTGCTAATTCTTTTGGAAGCATTTATATTATGAGTTTCTAAAATTGCAAATTCTTTTGTACATGACAGGGAGGTGAAATCATGGCAGTTAGAGGCAAACATACTCTGTTTAGTTCCCATTTGTGCTACTTAACAGTTGTGAACCCGAAGAGTACAATTTAGTAACCTCAGCTGTTAAGGTGTGTAAACAAGTTCATTGCATAGAGGTATTGGGAAAATGAAGCAAGAGAATATATGGCTAACAAAAACCATGATTTTCATTTTTTCCCTGTGTGTATATTTAGGGGGAAAGTTAAGACTGCCTACTTATTACCTTTCACTGAAAACAAAACAAAACAAAAGATTAAAAATACAAACATGTTGCCCTTGTTTACTTTGTCTAACTCAAGTTATGTTGATGTCATCCTTTTCTGTGTAACTACAAACACAACTGGTAAAGATTGAGTTAGTAATGTTCCCTCAATTCCGGATTGCCTTCTCTATCATACAATTTCTTTCAGTGGTACCACAATTCTTCCAGGCTGTGATAGAAACTTTGAAATTATATTTTGCTATTTTTTTCTTTTGCATCATTATTTTACATTTTGTTGTCAAATGTTTATTTTCTACAGAATATCTTATGATCCCATGCTTCTAAATTCTAGTCAGTGAGTTTCCTGAATCTTACTCCTCTAATGTACAATCCAAATAACACTTCCTTCTCTTCTTTCATTTAACAAGTAATAATTTAATGTCATCACTGTGTCACATCTTTGGTGTCACTTCTCAGTATGCAGAACACCAAGGGATTCACATCGTAGTGTGATTCTTCTCTTGTGTATTAACACCAGTGCTTTCTTGGCCTCTTAACGCTTCCTCCTTGATATTTTTCAGTTCCAGGCACTCTGCCACACACTCTCATGGCCACATTCAGGACCTTGTTAACACCTGGAAATTCTCCATCTTTGAACTGTGAAAGATTAGTATCTGCAATCAGTAAATGGCATCATCTCTCATAGCTTTTATTTCCCAGTGCCTTCTATTCACACTCAAACTTTGTTTTTGTTTTTGTTTTTCTGCCTGCTGCTTCTTCCCTCATTAAGCCACCCACATCATTTGATCCCTTTACTCATGGCATTTTCAGAAACATCCCCTCCTCCTCTTTTTATCTTCACTCACTCTAGTGTGAGTATCTTAACAATTATACAATACACTTTCAGTGTTCCTAGACTCGTGTTGTTAGAGACAGCTGGGTGACAGAATGCCCTGATGCAGACTGGGGGTCCCTGGATACTGAGGGTCTCCAGTTTCAGCTGGCCTCCTCCCTTAGCTAAGAGATAGAAACAAGAATCTTAGCATTATTCTAATGCTCATGTATCTAGTCTTTTCTGGTATAGTTTTCCCCCATACATCTTGATTTTTAGCCATATTAAGTGTTTTTTCACTTCCCAGATAAGCAATTTTGTCTCCAGGCTTTGTGCCATTTTCACTTTTTTTACCTGCCAAACTTTTTGTATCCTTAAATACTCAATTTAACATTCTCCTTTATGAGATTTCAGTTTTTTCTCTTGGACTGAGATTGAGAACCTCTCTCTGGGCTCCAATAATTTCAAATGCCTACTTAAATTTTGAAGCGTAATTTCATTTTATAAGAATACGTGGATTTCAGACTACTAAGCAATAGAAATATGGATACAAGACATACACGGGACCACTTGGGGCGTAGTAAGTATTCAAGAATACTGAATACTTGGTGGATATTTGGGGAGTGTGTTAGGCCATTTTAACACTGCTATAAAGAGCTTCCTGAGACCGAGTAATTTATAAAGAAAAGAGGTTTAGTTGACTCACAGTTCTGCATGGCTGGGGAGGTCTCAGGAAAGTTAGAATCATGGTAGAAGGGGAAGCAGGCATGTATTACATGGCAGCAGGTGAGAGAGAGAGAAGGAAAAAAAACCAGCCACTTACAAAGCTATCAGATCTCGTGAGAACTCACTCACTATCACAAGAACGGCAAGGCAGAAACCACTCCCATGATCCAAACACCTCCCACCATGTCCCTTCCCTGACAGGTGAGGATTACGGATTACAACTTGAGATGAGATTTGGTTGGGGACACAGCCAAACCATATCAGGGAGTATTATAATTGTTAAATAATGACTGTCCCCAGTGCATTGAAATGTAAGTCTCATGAAACGAATCTATATTTGTTTAATGCAAATTTAAATTCAAGATGGCAGACTAAACATATGCATTTTTTACTTATCTTTCCAAGTCTTTGTTAAGTTTTAAATGAATTATATGAAACAGCAAGAAGAAGAGAATTAAAAAGGAAGTAGTAAGCCACATGGGAAATATGCATGAAAGTTAGAAGCTGAGGAAGTGAGCAGTAATCTAAAATCTCAGAGAGGTTTTGGGTTCATAGGCATGCAGAAAGAGAATGAGAATTGGGTCCAAAAAAAGGTGAGTAATTGAAAGTGAGTAGTTGAACAGTTGTGCTGATCAGTCTAGCTTTGCAGCTCATTGCCAAAGAAGAGATCAAATTGGAATTTTTGGCCAAATACTACAGGGTTGTCCGTGATATTTATTAGCAACTGAGTGAGCAGCATGAGAGTCAAAACTGCTAGCTATGTGTTGAGACCCCAAAGCAAACCCCTTACATTTTATCAGTTGACAGAATATGCGTCACATGTGCCCTGACTTAAGCTTATTTTTCATTCATAAGCATTAGGTAATTTTTAGTAATATCATTAGCCTTCTTTATGTAGGGGTATGTGACAATTAAAGGTCTCTTTCCCTGCCATCTCAGACAGAATTCTACTGTACATGCAACCATGTACCATCAAGTAGGGACAAAATCAATTGTACTGAGTGTAATGAAGTCCGAGTTCTCTGTCTTTTATATCCTCTGATTGTACACAGCATAAAATGTTGACTCAAACCAGAGCACGAAATACTCAAAGGACAGAATTCAGCTTATCTTATGGTCAGATATTTGCACCAAAATAATTGAATCCGTGACTGGATACAAAGCCTTGGATGACATCACAAAGTGTTCAGGCTCTCGAACTTACTAGGTCCTTGTAACTTTCTTTTGAAACAATAGGGGCTGGGTGTGGTGGCTCACTTCTGTAATCCCAGCACTTTGGGAGGCCAAGGCTGGTGGATCACGAGGTCCAGAGATCGACACTATCCTGACCAACGTGGTGAAACCCCGTCTCTACTAAAAATACAAAAATTAGCTGGGCGTGGTGGTGCATGCCTGTAGTCGCAGATACTCTGGAGGCTGAGGTAGGAGAATTGCTTGAACCTGAGAGGCAGGGGTTGCAGGTTGCAATGAGTGGAGAGTGTGCCACTGCACTCCAGCCTGGTGACAGAGTGAGACTCCATCAAAAAAATAAATATTTTTTAAAAAAGAAAAATAGAAGTGCATATGGAATTCTAGGCATCTCACACATCTTTAACATTAGTATTTCCTCAATTAAAATGCTTTTAAAAATTCTAACCACTAGACCACTAGAGATTTATGCTTTTGTTTTTATTAAATATGTTATTTAACCAACCTCTGGTCTCATCAGAGAGAAAAATAGATGGCATGTTTATACCTTTCCTTGTTTCAGGCTTCTGATTAGAATTCCTACTAGTCAGCCATTTCCAGGGTACACATTCCTAATCAACATGAGTATTACCATAAATTATTTCTCAAAATTTATATTAGGTTTAAACCTACAAAATTTATTTTTTTAAGATCAAATAATGTCGAATATTGGCAAGTCATATGGTTTATATTGTTAAAGCAAACTAAATATGGCCTGAGAAAAGACTTCATACATCTGCATTTGAGTCCTTGTGGATGAACTGCAACCTAACTTAATAGGTAGAGAACATTTTAAACCTAACTTAGGAGTTTGTGCTTATAACAGTAGGTGAATCTCCATCAATCCCAGCAGCCATACTTCAGCCACTCATGCACCGCTGAGTGTTCAAACTGTGTTCAAATAAGGCAAATGCCAATCTCTAACCAATCCAGCTGTTTCTGTACCTCACTTCTGATTCCTGTACGTCATTTTACTTTATTTGTCTATACATTTACTCTGACCACGAGGCACCCTTGGAGTCTCTCTGAATCTGCTGTGTTTCTGGGGGCTGCCCGATTCATGAATCATTCATTGCTCAATTAAACTCCTTTCAATTTAGTTTGGCTGAAGTTTTCCTTTTAATAGTAGTCTCTCCTGGGAGAGTCAAATTCATATGGCAGGCAAGGATTAAGAGAGATTGTTTTCCAAAAAATGGAAAGTAAAAGTTGCCATTTTGTTAAGGCCTAGGCAGAGAAACTGGTATAGGTATACTTCTACCATATTCTATCAGTTACGCACTATCATGGAGCAGGTTCTTATGCAATGGAAGAGGACAAAGGTGGCCTCATTTTCCCCCCATGCTCTGTTACAAATATCGATCTGTCTCTTCTTGCATGGCCTGTCTTTCCTTGGATGTTAGGCTATTTCATTTCCTTGCAATATCAGCTCTCTGTTGAATTCAAGAGTAGAGATGATTTTGTAGTATGTTCCACTTTTTTTTCCACAAAATTTTTAAGGTATTAGTAATACTCTTTCATGTTCCATATCCTAAGTGGAAGTGGAACTTTCTTGCTATAAAGTTTGAATTAGCAATTCTAGACTCTAGACTCCAAAGCAGTTGTATCTGCAAAAGTTCTGAGGGAAATTGTGAAACTAAAATTCCAAAACAAAACAAAAAAATCCTTGTTTAACCAAATTATCATTCTAAAATAAAAACAAAAAATGATATTTTATAAGTACTCAGGAAATTGTCTTTATACAAATGTCTGGAGAAATAGATTTCTGAGAATATATTTCAGCAAAACAAGGAAAAAAAATAACATGGGGATATATTGGGTCCGAAGTAACAGTGCCTCTAACCCCAGAGATAAGTGACATGAGGTCCCAGAATCATTTTAAGCAGGCTTAGAAGCTGAATGTATAAAATATATCATGTAAAATATGGCATGGCACAGAGGGCAATTAGGGTCATTCTGATTCTTGATCTTGATCTGATTTTCAATGAAGAAAATAGATTGGCCAAAGAATGACATACTAACCACACCTTTTTTTTCATTACATACACTTTTTACTCCATACTGCAGAGATATATACAATTGTTTTATCTTCCCAACCAGACAGTAAGTTACTTGCCTATCTTCTTATTAAAAATAATGTAGATACAGTCTCTTACGAAAGTCGAGAAACGTCGTCAGTCATTTGATAAGTGTGTGAGTTTGTTCATGTGGTCTTATAGGAAATAACAAACATAATTTAAATTGGTACAGGTTGTACACAGAACATTTTAAAAAGTTCTATCTAATCTTAAAACCATGGATTTTTATATAATGTTTTGAATTTTATAATCATTAAAAACATTGGAAATGTGTTGAGCTTAATATGAATTAAGATTTTTATATTAGGATATCGTGGGTTTTGCCAATAGAATTCTAAAACATAAATATATCTAATCTGATTACTATGTAGGTTATGCACTGTGACTCATTAGAATATATGATGTGTTGTTTAAAGTCATAATGATCAGACAAAATATGACCATCTTTAAAATCATCTCATAGATCTAAGTAGCGAATAAACTAGACAAAAGTAATGTAAAAATGATTGACATTATCAATGAAGGGTCAGTGGATAACTGTGTGACTCCGATTCTGACACTCAAAAGGAAACCACATCACTTAAGGAGTATTATGAGGAAAATGAACCAAATTTTTAGGAAACATCACAGAAAGCATAAACCAAGAAGACTTTACTATTAAACATTTTTTCAGATATGCCAATGCCATGAAAAAAAACAAAGAACTGAGGACCCATTCCAGTTTAAAGGAGATTCAAGAGACATTACGACCGAACATCCACTAAGCTATCAGAGACATTAACTAGGTCAATTCATAAAACTGAAATATGGAAGGTAGATCAAAAAAGGTTTTCTATCAACATTCCGTTTCCTGAAACAGTAGCTTGTGGTTAACAAAGAGGATGCCCTTATAGTTAGTACTAAGGGATGTGGATGTAGGGGCCATGTGTCAATGACTTGCACTTGGCAGTGAGTGTGTGGGCGTAGGAAAAGGATTTATGGGAGCTCTGAGTGTGTGGTTGCAATTTTTCTGTAAGCTTGAAATTATCCTCAAATAAAAGTTTAAAAATGTTACCCCAGGAAAGATTGGCACGACATTATTTTAGATGAATACTTCGAAAGCTTCCTTATTTTTTGAAAGTTACCGGAACATGCTGATTTCACATTTGGGATTTAACCTCTCTGCTTTAGTTATAAACTTAGATTTAAGTGTAAGAACCTAGTTTAAGTTATCTTGAGAAGCACAATATTTGAGTTACTACAGTTTCCTTTTAAATGGAAATGAAATACATTTCAAGTCATACTAATATTTGTTGGTTTTGAACTACTTGTAGCTCTTCCTTAGAAAACTGAAACACAAACTCTCTTTTAAGTACATGCCCCCTTAAACTACGGCAACTATGAAGATTTATGTCTTATGAAGTTTATTTTAACAGTTATTAGATTCTTTTAAAATTATTATTATTATTATTTATTTTTAGAGACAAAGTCTCACTCTGTAACCAAGACTGGAGTGCTGTGGCAAAATCATATCTCGCTGTAGCTTCAAATTCCCAGGCTCAAGCCATCTTCTTGCCTCAGCCTCCTGAGTTGCTGGGATTACAGGCATGAGCTACCATGCTGAGCATACAAATTATTTGGTTTGATGAAATAATTATTGATAAAATCAACAGAAATGACCATTATAAATTAAATGTTTACAAAGTGGTTTAGTGAAGTTATCGGTAGAAAGAGTTGAAACAATAAAATATTTTTGGCTTGGAATTTGTGTAGATTTTGCCCTTCAGTGTAGACTCTTGTCTAAACACTTGAATAAAAGACATTCAAATTTACAAAATGGTACTTTATTGGCCAGCCTAGATAATTTCTCTTGCTTCCTTATCCCCCTTTTTACTTACTCCTGAGGGCTTAATATCACAGATGACTGAAATTCATCTGCACTCTACTTACTATGTGTAACCAGCTGTGATTTTATTTTCTGATGCTGCCACATGAAAAAAGTTTTTTTTCCTGAGCTATACGTGTTAATTAGTGTCTTTGTATCTTGCTAATTAAGTTCTAGCAACACCTTCTCCCTCTTCCTCGTTTGCATTTAATGAGCTCACTTGTTGTATTAATTTATTAGATAATTAGATAAAACAAAAAATAGTTGAGTTTCTTGAGGAGTGGCTTTGGAAAGTGCCCCTTAAATATTCAAACACGGATAAAAATGTACACATTACAAGACAAAAAATCACTTTAAGAAGAAATATACTTAATGTTAGCCTGCAGACTCATACTGACATTTTAAATAATGTGATCATTAGGGCTTATACAAAAAAGGAAGAGATTGATTCAAAGGCTCAGGCAATCACAATTATTTTGGTGTAAGCAAAACAGGATCACATATGGTACAACATGATGCTCATACCAGAAACCTTTGCAATATTTAAGCACAACAAACAAATTATCAGTTAAGCAATGTGCCCCTTGTACTCTAATTATCATTTTTATTTGCATGTTCATTTTTTTCTAAAATTTTTTAAGCCAGTGGCCAGGCAGTATTCAATTCTTTGCTATTTATCATGATACCAGAATTTATTTGACAAAGAGTGGAAAAATCATTGACGTACAGTGAAGCTGATCATTGTTTAATAGTAGAATTCTGTCGTTCATCAGCAGTTAGGGAATTGTGGAAATCATTTTGAATGAGAACATCCAGATGTTATTGATTCCAATTTTCTGGTCCAACTCAAACTCATTTGGGCCATTAGCTTTCCAACTTGTCCAATATCATCAGAAAAGGCAATGACATCTCTTACTGCTCTTTTTTTGTCTTTGGTTGAGTAACAGATTCCACTGGACTGGCATATATATTCTGGCTGCCCTTTAGGAAATCTAAACATTCGATGTCAAAAATACACATCTTTTAAAATAGCTCTCGATATTAAGGTAAAGCAAACATTCAAATTTCAAAATATCAAGCTATAAATATTAATCCTAAACAGAAATATATCCAATAGACATTGAAATTGTATGTAATGAACAACAAACAATAAATTAAAGTGGAAAATTATAATAATATGCAATATTTCACGTATTCTTTGATAGATGTAATGACAAAAGCTACTACCTTGCCTGCCTCAGTGTTAGTAACATTGAGCTTTCCAGCTAGGATTGACGCATTTTTATATGAATCCTTAAAAAGTGCAGTAACTACCCTCCAGGAGAGGATGCTATCACTGCTTCCTGAGGGATAGCACTAATATTTCCAGGCTGTCTGCTTTACATCAACACTTTGCTTTAGGATGGAAACAGGTTTGTAGAGAGACTGTGAGCTCAACGGTGAGATCAGTTTGTCTCCATTTGATCTTTTGATGAAATGCGTTGGGGTAAAACCTCTTCCCAGTGTCCTTAGTAGCTCAGAATTAGAAAAGATAAGTTTTCTCCTACGTATTCAAGAAGAGTCAGAACCAGGTAATCGACATAGCCAACTAAAACCTCTATAATTACTGGTTTTGTTCTGCCTCAAATTCTAAGTTAAATCCCTTATGACTGTTAAAAGCATAAAGGGGAAGAGAATGCCCAGAGAGGCAATTGGAGAGACAGAGATAGCAGAGCTGTGAGAAGACTGTTTGCAGAAAATATTCTTCCCATGTGTGGACTTGGCCTTTGAAGCAGAGAATTACAACAGGAAATTAGGGAAAGGCTGGTGTAGCCTCATAAACAAGTACAAAATTGTGTCAGCACACCAAAATATTTCACTAGACTGCCCTTCCCCTAGGAGGTTCACAGGTGGTATAATAAATGAAATCAGCAATCCTTCTACACGTCTCACTTATATGGTTATTTTGGCTCAGCCAACCATTAGTTATTTGTAAGCTGGGGCATAAATACAGACACTAGTTGAATATTTATGTCCAGCTCCAGAATCCACCTTCATTAATTTGTCTACATATGGGGAATATAGCCATGGGGGGAATGGAGAATATTTACTCTGGGAGCCCTTCACTGTAATGCATTAATATGAATGTGCTCTTGGGCGGGAGGTCCTGGAACTCTTGGTAGGTGTTGGGTCCCTACTGACGCTCTATCATTTTCTTTTTTCCTTCAACTCAATATAAAACTGAAAAGCCACTTTGAACAGTTGGCAAGTGTGATACTGCCAGACTCATCCTATAAGAAGTTAACTACATTTTTATCCAGACATAGTATTTTTTATTAGCTTACTTGTGGAGTCCCTCCTCAGAGTCCAACTAAACATGGTGCTAAACATTCTTTTGCCTTTGTAGAGGAATAGCATTCTGGGACTCCTTTGTTTTTCACCAAACAGTACAATTAACCAGGTATTGAACTCATATTCTCATTAAAGTCATTGTTACCATTCTTTTACAAAAAATAATAATAATACTCAAGGAGTAAAGGAATGTAAAAATTGACACTAAAAAAATCACCTATGTTCAACTTTCTCTGGATATTAGATTTGGAATGTATGCATAGAAAATGGTCTCAGTGTCAAAGATTTAACGCTGCACGAGAAAGCATCTCCACAAGAACATCTCCTTTAATTCTGTCTTCTCATTTATCAAATAATAGCTATAGACTGCACTTTCCTTTTGTTCCTTTTGTGTAAGAAGGAATTATAGTGGTTTGCCACATTAAAGTACTTTAAAAGTGCTTCCTGAAATTTGGTAGAGAATCTTCTTAAAATTTTACTCCACTCTGCATCTTTCTGGATATCTATCACTCCTGAGATGGTTTTTCCAGGCTTAGATTAGTTTTCTAAATCTCTCAGCTTTCTTTTATCTCAAGTGACACAGCAGATGAATTATATCATGAGTTTAGCCTGGACTCTCTTGAGTTTACCAAGAAGGAACACTGAAATTCTGTAAAATGACTTATATTTAAGGGTGAAGGAATTAAGAGACATCTCAAGCTATCCCCTTATTAGAAGGTAAACTAGGAATCATAAAATAATATATTTGACCTACTGCTCAGAAATGATTAAATCCAACAGGCTTACCAACAGAGTTGTACCGTAGAATTGCCAGGGGAGTTATCCTAAAGCACAGATACTGGGCTCTGCCTTTGACCTTCTAGGTAGATAAACACCAGTGATTTTGAAAGCAATTCCCTGTGATTCTACTGAATCTCCACAAATCTTGTGTAACCTCTCAATTTTAAAAAGAAGCTAATTTTTTTTTCAGTCTAAGTCATTTATTCAAAGTCAAACATGTTTTAGTGATGGAGAAGAATCTGCTTTTAAATGTATTAAAATGAACTGATTGGAATCATGTTTCTTATTGTTTTCCTGTATAAAGTTAGACAAATAGGATATTTTTGACGTTATAAATTATTTAAATACCCTTAAAATGTTTACAATATTGTTTGTTGTATTTTCATCTTCTGGGGTAATGATATTTAAATAAAATGAGGTACTGAGTGTTTGCTGAAACTAACTAGAAATCTTAGGCCTTTAAAATAGCCATCATATTTTTAGAAGAAATATCAATAATTTTTATATATTTTTAAATTTATGAGATGAAAAGTTAGCTTTTACTAATCTTAGGCTAAATTGAGTAATAATGAAGAAAATGAAGAGTTTAGAAATATGTCTTTGGAATATCAGTAAAATCTTTAAAAAGAAAAAAAACCCTCATCTATATGTATGAGAAATGTAAAGTCACACTTTGCTGAAATGAAAAACGGCCTTGGAAAATTTCATGGAATGAAACTAAATGGCAGCACATCACTTTTCCAGATGGGGTCATGTGATTGTGGCTCAGATCATGGGGTGATGGCAAACTCTTCCAACGCAAAAATAGTAGCAATCCAGTCCCAAGATAATACCAAACATAGGATCACAGATGAGTAATTTGTCAGTTTCTTAAAAGAAAGGGTTGTTAGGAACGAGAGTAAGGATGTGCCTCAATTACAATACCCCAGATATGGTACTATTTTGAAAACGGTGTGGGGGTTTTGTGAGGGATGCCAAGCATACATTATGCTAGAAATCTGCATTGGGAAGAAATATTATTTTTTTGCTACCTGTTACAAATATGCCTATAGACTGTGATTTAAATAAATAATGTGCATAGACTGGGTGTGGTGGCTCATGCCTGTAATCCCAACACTTTGGGAGGCCGAGCCAGGTGGATAACTTGAGGTCAGGAGTTCGAGACCAGCCTGGCCAACATGGTGAAACGCCATCTCTACTAAAAATACAAAAATTAGCTGGGCATGGTGGCGGGTGCCTGGAATCTCAGCTACTGGGGAGGCTTGAGGCAGGAGAATCGCTCAAACCTGGCAGGCGGAGGTTGCAGTGATCTGAGATAGCACCACTATACTCCAGCCTGGGTGACAGAGTGAGACTCCATCTCAAAAATAAATAAATAAATAAACAAATAAATAAATAAAATAATGTGTTTATATTTTTTAATGGAAAAATAAATCTGAAGTTAGGCAGTCCAGACTTGAATTTCTCGTTCTCAATTCCTATTCATTTTCCTGCGTTTTGAGGGTTTCTCCTGGAAAGTAAAACAACTAAATGCTTTATCTTCTGCCCTTCAGAATTCGGGACATCATCACATCATTTTACCTTTAAGATACTGTACTGGATTCATAGATGAATAAGCCATATACAATATACATAGGAGTATGAAGAGAGAGAGACAACCTTCTGAGCTAATTTTGTAACTAATATTGTAGTTTAATGTAATGAGAAATAAAACTAGAAGATGGTGATAGAATGCAGAGGGCACCTTCAATCAGAGAGATGATGTGAAAGACAGAAATGTTTTTATATAATTTGATGTATTATAGGTAGATTAAAAAGTTAGTTTAAAAAATGTAATCAAGAACTTACAATGATAAGTTGTTCTTTTTCAAATGTCATGACAATAATGCTACACAGTCACCTACTCAAAAATTTCACAGCTTAGAACAATAAACATTTACTCCGGAGCTCTCTGTTCTGTGGTTGGCTGAGTTTTGGCTACTCTTGACTTGGCTGAGCTGGGAGGATGGATCCGCTTCAGGCTGCAAGCTGGCTGAGCTTGGCTCATCACGTTTCATTACGAGGCACAGACTGAAGTGTTTGCAGCAGCCCAGGCTGTGGCATGTTCTTTAAAGGCAGTGAGAGAAGCTTATGAATGAATGAAGCCGAACTACATAAGCACACTTAATGGAATCAAAATGCAAGGACTGGGAAGTGCATGCCACCGGTCATCAAGCTATGGTAAAGCTGTTGATGTACTACTACAGGGGAGTGGAGTGCTGGTACGAATCATTCAGTCTTTCACAAAAAATGAGCAAAATGCAAGTTATTCAAATAGAATCGTTAAATACAAAAACCTACTTAAAACTTACGGGTATATTAGCTATCTGTCTCAAATGTACTTTTAAAGTACATTTTAAGCTATAAGCACTTTCACTGCGGAAAGTATGCAATAATGAAGAAGATAATTGCTTTGGTCATTGGGAAAGTGTTTTTCAGGTAGAATTGAATGCAGAAACAACCATTCCAAGCAAAACCAATGACTTCTAGGGTAGACTGGAAAGAGAATTCTACTTAACAAAAAAGAAAGAGCACTCGGAATTGAGATGGAGATGCTAAACTGAGCGATTCATGTTGCAGCTTTGCTGATCCTTCATGGAATACACTCATTAATTATCACAGATGTCACATATGTACTCTGCATTCACTGTGATTTGATGTATAATTGGTTCTTAACTTCTCTATGCTTAACATTTTGCTTAGAATTTAGCACTCATCTTCAGGTATTATAAGGCTTTTAAAATGATATTTTCCCTTCTACTTCAGAGGAAGTATGCCTTTGTTTGTTTATTTGTTTGTTTTGTTTTGTTTCTTAGAGACAGGGTCTTGTTCTATCGCCCAGGCTGGAGTGCAGTGGTTTGATCATAGCTCATTGTAACCTTGAACTCCTGGACTCAAGCTATCCTTTTGCCTTAGTCTCCCAAGCAGCTGGGACTACATGCTTGGCTATTTTATTTTATTTTATTTTATTTTATTTTATTTTATTTTATTAGACATGGTGTCTGGCTATGTTGCCGAGGCTGATCTCAAACTCTTGGCCTCAAACTCCCGAACTCAAGCAATCCTCCCACCTCAAGGTGTGAGGCCAGCACCTTGACCCTCCAAAGTGCTGAGATTACACGCATGAGCCACTGGTTATAAGACCTGGCCAGAAGTATGGGGTTTTCGATGCTCTCACATATAATACATATTTAGGTTTTCTCAATGATGAAATTATGTTTGTTTTAGTTTTAATAAACCATATGTGCTTTGAATTAGTAAAAAGAAGTTGTGATTCATTTATTTTCAACTGCTACTTCCCTTCTCTTTTGGAGGTGCTCAGTTAAAAGATTCCCTTAATTATTTGCCACTGAGTCTGAGTTGACACAAAAGCATTTCTAGGTGCTATTCTTGTTCCCTGGTTGGCCGACAAAGAGCCCCACTCACTGATGGCACTGGGGAAGGACAGAGCCTGTTGGACAAACCAAACCTAGGCATTAATATCAAATGGACAAAAGGATCCTAAGACGTTTAGACAATGGTTTACTTTTATGAAACTGATATAAAAATGACAAGAAATTTAGATAAATATTTCCTTTTTTAAAAATGATATGAATTACAAATTTCCTACACTGTCAATTAGAAAATTTAAATTACATAAAACGATAAAATTATAATTTTTTTCTTAATATTGACATTTTCGTACTAAGATATTTATCCCACTTTTAGGATCTTGAATTATATTGGGAGTGTATTATTTTCAACTCATAAATCACCTTTTAAACATTTGGTTCTAATTTCCTGGACACTTACACTCTTCCAAGACTAAACCAGGAAGAAGTTGAATCCCTGAATAGACCAATAGCAGGCTCTGAAATTGAGGCAACAATTAATAGCCTACCAACCAAAAAAAGTCCAGGACCAGATGGATTCACAGCTGAATTCTACCAGAGGTACAAGGAGGAGTTGGTACCATTCCTTCTGAAACTATTCCAATCAATAGAAAAAGAGGGAATCCTCCCTAACTCATTTTATGAGGCCAACATCATCCTGATACCAAAGCCTGGCAGAGACACAACAAAAAAAGAGAATTTTAGATCAATATCCCTGATGAACATCGATGCAAAAATCCTCAATAAAATACTGGCAAACCGGATTCAGCAACACATCAAAAAGCTTATCCACCATGATCAAGTGGGCTTCATCCCTGGGATGCAAGGCTGGTTCAACATTCGCAAATCAATAAACATAATCCAGCATATAAACAGAACCAAAGACAAGAACCACATGATTATCTCAATTGATGCAGAAAAGGCTTTTGACAAAATTCAACAGCCCTTCATGCTAAAAACGCTCAATAAATTCGGTATTGATGGAACGTACCTCAAAATAATAAGAGCTATTTATGACAAACCCACAGCCAATATCATACTGAATGGGCAAAAACTGGAAAAATTCCCTTTGAAAACTGGCACAAGACAGGGATGCCCTCTCTCACCACTCCTATTCAACATAGTGTTGGAAGTTCTGGCTAGGGCAATCAGGCAAGAGAAAGAAATCAAGGGTATTCAGTTAGGAAAAGAAGAAGTCAAACTGTCCCTGTTTGCAGATGACATGATTGTATATTTAGAAAACCCCATTGTCTCAGCCCAAAATCTCCTTAAGCTGATAAGCAACTTCAGCAAAGTCTCAGGATACAAAATCAATGTGCAAAAATCACAAGCATTCTTATACACCAGTAACAGACAAACAGAGAGCCAAATCAGGAATGAACTTCCATTCACAATTGCTTCAAAGAGAATCAAATACTTAGGAATCCAACTTACAAGGGATGTAGAGGACCTCTTCAAGGAGAACTACAAACCACTGCTCAGTGAAATCAAAGAGGACACAAACAAATGGAAGAACATACCATGCTCATGGATAGGAAGAATCAATATCGTGAAAATGGCCATACTGCCCAAGGTAATTTATAGATTCAATGCCATCCCCATCAAGCTACCAATGAGTTTCTTCACAGAATTGGAAAAAACTGCTTTAAAGTTCATATGGAACCAAAAAAGAGCCCGCATCTCCAAGACAATCCTAAGTCAAAAGAACAAAGCTGAAGGCATCACGCTACCTGACTTCAAACTATACTACAAGCCTACAGTAACCAAAACAGCAAGGTACTGGTACCAAAACAGAGATATAGACCAATGGAACAGAACAGAGTCCTCAGAAATAATACCACACATCTACAGCCATTTGATCTTTGACAAACCTGAGAGAAACAAGAAATGGGGAAAGGATTCCCTATTTAATAAATGGTGCTGGGAAAATTGGCTAGCCATAAGTAGAAAGCTGAAACTGGATCCTTTCCTTACTCCTTATACAAAAATTAATTCAAGATGGATTAGAGACTTAAATGTTAGACCTAATACCATAAAAATCCTAGAGGAAAACCTAGGTAGTACCATTCAGGACATAGGCATGGGCAAAGACTTCATGTCTAAAACACCAAAAGCAACGGCAGCAAAAGCCAAAATTGACAAATGGGATCTCATTAAACTAAAGAGCTTCTGCACAGCAAAAGAAACTACCATCAGAGTGAACAGGCAACCTACAGAATGGGAGAACATTTTTGCAATCTACTCATCTGACAAAGGGCTAATATCCAGAACCTACAAAGAACTCAAACAAATTTACAAGAAAAAAACAAACAACCCCATCAAAAAGTGGGCAAAGGATATGAACAGACATTTCTCAAAAGAAGACATTCATACAGCCAACAGACACATGAAAAAATGCTCATCATCACTGGCCATCAGAGAAATGCAAATCAAAACCACAATGAGATACCATCTCACACCAGTTAGAATGGCAATCATTAAAAAGTCAGGAAACAACAGGTGCTGGAGAGGATGTGGAGAAATAGGAACACTTTTACACTGTTGGTGGGATTGTAAACTAGTTCAACCATTATGGAAAACAGTATGGCGATTCCTCAAGGATCTAGAACTAGATGTACCATATGACCCAGCCATCCCATTACTGGGTATATACCCAAAGGATTATAAATTATGCTGCTATAAAGACACATGCACACGTATGTTTATTGCAGCACTATTCACAATAGCAAAGACTTGGAATCAACCCAAATGTCCATCAGTGACAGATTGGATTAAGAAAATGTGGCACATATACACCATGGAATACTATGCAGCCATAAAAAAGGATGAGATTGAGTCCTTTGTAGGGACTTGGATGCAGCTGGAATCCATCATTCTTAGCAAACTATCACAAGAACAGAAAACCAAACACCGCATGTTCTCACTCATAGGTGGGAACTGAACAATGAGATCACTCGGACTCAGGAAGGGGAACATCACACACCGGGGCCTATCACGGGGAGGGGGGAGGGGGGAGGGATTGCATTGGGAGTTATACCTGATGTAAATGACGAGTTGATGGGTGCAGCACAGCAACATGGCACAAGTATACATATGTAACAAACCTGCACGTTATGCACATGTACCCTACAACTTAAAAGTATAATAATAATAAATTAAAAAAAAAAAAAAAAAAAAAAAAACATTTGGTTCTTACAACCTTTTCCTTGTCAGGAAAACTGAACCTGTATTTATAAAATATGGATGTTCCAGCAGCTGGTTCAAAAAATGATTCAGTAGGCCAGGCACGGTGGCTCACGCCTGTAATCCCAGCACTTTGGGAGGCCGAGGCGGGCGGATCATGAGGTCAAGAGATCGAGACCATCCTAGCCAACATGGTGAAACCCTGTCTCTACTAAAAATACAAAAAATTAGCTGGGCATGGTGGCATGTGCCTGTAGTCCCAGCTACTTGGGAGACTGAGGCAGGAGAATTGCTTGAACCTCAGAGGCAGAGCTTGCAGTGAGCCAAGATCGTGCCACTGCACTCCAGCCTGGCAACAGAGTGAAAATCTGTCTCAACAAAAACAAAAAAAAAGAGATTCAGTAGTAATAATCACATCAATTATAGGGTTAAAACAATGAGGTCTGAGTCACTGAAAAGTTACATCACTTAATTTGTTCAATGCAGTTTCTAAAGTTATCAAAAAGTGTATTAGATTTAAAAGAGACTTGAAAGAGAAACTGATGCAATGCCCTTACAACAGAGAATTTTCTCACCAGAATTTTTGAATGTACTGAAGGACGCAGCCCTGGTGACATTCCCATTACACATGTAGATCAGAAACTAAGAAGTCTGTGAGTAACGTTTGGAAGGAACTATGTTTAAATACGAAAAATGATGTGACTCATGATTGAAAAAGAAAGTCATGTAAATTGAAAGTGCAAACACTTTACAGGAGAAATTTATGAGACCAAAAATAGGTAGGAAAATAAAAATGAAAGTACATATGATTGCCTAAAACCCATGATCAAATGAAACAAGTAAATAAAACCAATGAGAATGAGCAGCACTAAGAGTAGCAGGGAAGTTTGATCCAGGCCATGTCACTGAATTAGTTTTGGAATTTGGTAATCATCAGTTAATATGTGAGCAGCACGATTAGTTCATAATTCCACTTTAAAAAATTCACAGAGTTACACAGAAAAGAACGGAGTATATATGGAAGACATGCACAGCTTCTATATCAATGTGACACTGCTCTGAGTAATTAAACACCGTTTCCAGGAAAGATTTTTTCAGTTGTTCCTAGAGTGTGTGGACACATCCAGGACATTCAGCTTCACTGACTTCTCATTTGTTTTAGTTTTTACCATCTTTTAAATTGGGGGAAAATGATGTGTTGTTCACTAATCTTTTCTTCTGAGATGTCAATCTAAATCTGTTATTCAACAATAAGCAGATTCTGTTCTGATTTAGGCAATTACAATGCTTAGTAAACAAGAAAATTACCCTAGCAATGGAATTAGGTTTTGTGGACATGATCAGGTCATCTTTTTGAGGTATCTGCCTTTTCCTGCATTCATAATAACCACTATTACTCTTATTACTTTTATACTCTCCCTATAAGTAGTGGAGTTCCCACTTAAGAAATGAAAAACAGAATTCAGAGAAAATGTAACCTTCTGAATTCTTGTATAAATTTCCTCTTCATTCAGTGCCATGCTAGCCTGGAAGAAATGATTTGTCAAATATTCTTCCCAATCAAACAGCAGTCATATTCCTTCAGAGAATTTTCACACTGAAAACAACTATTAGTTTTACTCTGATAGCACAAGTCAATCCTAGTGTCTTTGGATCCTGAATTTATCTGCAGAGTTCAGAAGAAACAAGACAAAACATTTTTGCAAACGTCATCCATTCATCAAGTGGCAAAGCAGATGTGCGGATTTCAATGCAGATAGTTTCTGTCCAGCTATTTGCTCTCCTTCTGGATGTTGGTTTTGTTGTAGGGCTGGGTCTCCTCATAAACCTGAGATGGTTGCTAGCACCATGTAAGGTTATGCAGTTCTTCCTTGGCATCCACTGAAAAAAGAGTAGATATCTTTTTCTCAGGAAATTCGTAGTTGGGTATTTAGGTCACATGTGCATTCTTAAACAATCACTGTTGCCAACAGAAGACAATACATTAACTGGCTCACCTACGATCCTATACTTGTAGAGTTTCACCCAAATACAAAGATCTTAAGAAAGAGAGGATTGGTTCCTCTTCCTCAAGAAAAATTAAATCAATGTTGATGCGAGAGTGGGAATGCATGTTGAGAGACAAACAATAAACACAACAAGATTATAAATCAGGTCTGCTGGCCCTCAATATTTTCTTTTGTTTGCCATATCAGAAAATTTTCCATGATTCAAAGCTCACTCAATAAATGCATTGCCCTTGGATAAAAGCCATTGGTAAAATAACCAATAAGTCATCCTCCTTTGAACCTTTAGCCATATTCATGTCTACCTACATTAGGTATATTTCTTTGCTTACCACATTCCATCAGCGTGAAATACTTCTTGAGAGCCAGACATGTGCTAGGAAATATGGACATGAACAGATTTATAGGCTGTGATTTCCTCATCCCAACTCTTGAAGGATTAATGGGGATCATCCATGCAGACAATGGAGAAAGTCTTCAAAGAGAAGTGAAGATCAATGCTAACAAGATGATAACTAAAACAGCATAGAATGTTCAGAAGCCTCATTGCTTAACCCAAAAGTATGAGGGAGAAGAGGCAATGATTGGTAGAAATTAGATCTTGTAGGATCTTGTATAACTGAAGCAAAAGCTGGAGATGTATTTTATCATGAATAGAGTACAAACAAAATAATTTTCATAGGTGAGCATCATTTTTGCTTTTACTTATAAATAAGAACTCCTTCTGGCAAGAGTGTGGCATATCACCTGGGAGCAGGAAGAATATATTGCCTTCAGTGAGGCAATGCTGAGCTTTTTACCAAGGTCCAGGCTAGAAATGAAGCCCAGATGAAGAACGCCAAAGTAGGTTTGTTGAGGTGAAAACAGATTCAAGTCCTCTTTAATACATAGGCTCTTAGGACTGGGAGAGAATTAAATGTAGTGGATGGGGTATTGAGAAGTGAGGGAGCATGACCTGGTTTTCTGACTTAGTGTTGTAGTGTGTGGTAATGCATTAAGAGAAACAGAAATTGTACCTGAAGGAAAATGCTTGTAGAGGAAAAGAATCATTTTAAATATGATAAATTGGAAGTGTATGAGACATTTCGGTGGGCAGGTCTAACAGGTAACTTACAATACATGTGTGCAGAGCCATATAGAAGAATCTAGGCATTCAGTGTCTGCTCCAGGGTCATCAGTATGTACCTGGCAGTCAAAACAATAAAGAGTGGCTGAGATCATCCAGGGAGAGTGTTTTGAATGAGAAGCAAATAGAAGACATTTGGATAATGCCCAATATTTAATGAATGAATTAAAGATACAGAGCCTGTCAAGGAGCTGAAGAATGAAAGGTCAGAGAAATAGGAGCATATTTGAGGTGAAGAGAGTGATCAGCAGTAAAATTGAATGAACAAACACCAAGAAAGCCAAAGCCAGCCATGTAGAAGAGCTTCACATTTGAAAATTTTTAAGAGGCATTCTTAAATGAACACTGTCCTTTATTTTGTTTTGAAATATGATTTATTGATTCTTTAATCACTCAATATTGGAACTGGGATTTCTTCAGAGGTCTCCAAGTCTCCTTCTCTATTTTCACAGATCAAAATTCTCAGGTGCGGAGTATGTCAGGAGCTACTCAAGGTTACACATTTAGCTGACAACTATGTCAAGACTAAAATTTCATGATCTTTATTTCAGTTCATCTGTAGAATTTTTAATAACTTATCCTCCAAACATAAACCATAAATTTTATTTATGTTTTAAGAGCACATACACCCCTTTACATCAAGTCCTTACGCTTTGCAACCCCTTCATTCTTATCAGGTATCAATTCTTCAGACGTCCCTCTCTTCAGTCATTCCTCTCTTTTCTTCTCAGCCTGGATATCGTAAATACCTATCTTTTCTCTCTTGTCGTATAATTGAGTCCATCACCTTTTGTCCTTCATTTCTACCTGACCCTAAAACCTACACATCAGATCAATCCTATGGTCTCTCTTTTTAGACTCCATCCTTGTGGTGAACACAATGCCGTAATTATGTGAATTGGTGTAATTCTAATTCTCGCCATCTAAATCCTTCCTGAGCCCACAGTCCTGTACAGAAAATATGTTTCTACTCTGGGTCAGCATTTGACGTGCCTTTTCTGTAGGGTTATACTTTCTCCGATTATTAACATTTCTTGGCAAACTCTCCTTTCCTGTATATTCAGAATATACCTCACATGCTACTTCACAGAGACAGTCAACACTGCCAGCTAGTAGCACATACAACTGTGGCCCTGTCATGCCTAAATCATGTCAATTTACATCCTCCCTCTTTTTTCCACTTTATTCCTTTTCTTTGTACAATGTCAATCTGTTTCAACCTTGGCCACTGCTTCAAACATCTTACATTGTCAGTCATTATCCTTCTCTTGTGGATTTCCAACATCTTACCCTCTACCAAATCTTTTCCCTTCATCAGTTACCATAATCAGGTTTTATTTTTAGATGATGTAAATTTCTATAATTTTATGTTAACCCTAGCTTATCCCTCTTTCCTCCTATTCTTCCTCTTAGAGTTGGGTATTTAGGTCACATGTACACTCTCAAACAATAACTGTTGCCAGCAGAAAACAATATATTAACAGGCAATTAATCAAGTATGAACTCCGAATTTCCAACAGAACGTCCTTGATACTCTGTGTATGTGTGCTTGTGTGTGTGCATGCGTGTGTGTGTGTGTGTGTGTGTGTGTGTCAAGACAAGTTTATGACAAGAAGGAGAGACTCACAGAAGGTCATCAAGAGTTAGAAATTTAAATGAGAATACATGTGAAAGGAATTTTCTAGCCCACACCTGCCAAAGTGTTTTCTGATAGTTCATGTGAAGAAATACCTGGAGGTTGTTGTCGTAAGTACACTACATGGTGTTCACCATTAATGTAGGTGGCATGAGTCTAAAAAAGGGTGAAAACTGGTATTAACAGAGTGTTATACAGCAGGTACTGTGCTAAGGGCTTTATGAGGAAGGGTTAAATTAGTCATATAATAATATACTTAAAGCTTTAATTTCATGGTGGGATAGTTCACTCTCGTGTGATCATAATTGTTGTACAATCCTGAATTAAAGAACCTTTCAAGATGTTATTAATGAAGTATCTTTACTGAATGAATTCTATCTGACCCTCCCAGTTAAAGGCTTATACACAAATTTTGCTAACCCTATTAGTGATGTGTTTCTGACTGCTGCCGTAACATTTATTTGGAGATAAGATGTGCTATATATTACAGATGGACTTTGGGAAGTGACTGAGGGTGACAACAATTAATTAACAAGCCTCCAAATGAAATTTTTATGCTGGAGAGTAAGAAATGCGAATTTCTGAAACACAGCGGCGTGAAATAATGCAGTATGAATGGTTAAGGAAGCTTTCTAGGTTTTGAAATTCTACATTAAAAGATAAGTAATTTTCAATGAAAATAACACGCAGAAGTAAATACTGGGTAAAGCTGAATAATTAACAAATATTCCAGAGGGCCAGTAGTCTGTGCTGGTCAGAATGAAACTTTCACAGAGAGAAGAGTGAAAGTGAAGCTGATAAAGTAATGAAATAATTGGTATCAGTGTCTCTAAAGTAAGACTGCGGAATTTGAGTGTTGTAGACAGTGAGGAGCCTCTGAAATCCTGAGAATGGATTCAATGTAAGCAAAATCGTATTTTGGAAGCAGCCAGCTGGCATGCATGGGTGGTTGGAGAGAAGTCACCGGTGAGCAGGTCATTGCAGGTGTTGGTCTTGGATACTGGTTTAGTGTGCCGGCAGGGGGGTTGCTGTGAGGGAATTTTGGAAGCCTGAATGAGCAGTTCTTAGCAACTACATGAGGGGATGAAGACATGTAAAAGAAAGTCAACTGTGACTCCAAGATTTCCCCGAATACTTATATCTTATTCCGAGGCTATTTTGAATATATCGAGGGTATATATTCTGAATATATCCTTGATATATTCAAGATTCCTCCTGAATAAGTGACACAGACCTGATGTCATTCGGTATTCGAGGTAAGATAACAATGTAACTGAATTCTCCTATAAAGAGCAAAAATATGTTTTAATTATTTTACAAGTACTCAACACATTAAGGAACTTATCTAGAGTTTTCTGGAGACTCAAGTCACAGCTGTTGTTGATTTTATTAATTAGGTTTACATGAACCAACATAGAGCTACACTGCTTTATATGTATAATAGGTCCTATTTTTGAAATGGCTGATACAGCTTTTGTAAGTGGTTTTTAAATTGAGAGAACTTGACATCTAGCTTTTAATATTTAAAGGAATGAACTAGGATAGCTATTCAGGTCATTTGAATATTTTGTGCAAATTCTCATACTCATTATGTCATGTCTACACTCTTGCGGTTTCATATAACTCAATCCTCGTTTTGAATATCATGATTTAAATACTTATAAAATATTACCAAAGAAACCTTGAGGCTCTAAGTAATACAATAATTAGTGTCTCCCAATAGCCCAATAGACTACGTAAATAATTTTCTCCCACTATTTCCTCCCAAGATTTTGAAACCTCAATCCAAGTTTTAAAAACTGATCTATACTGGGTACTAGAGATCTCTATCGGAGACGCTAAGAGATTATAAGCTGCATCTAGAAAACATTAAACCAGTGTTCTAAATGGTTTGAGAGTCTTACTTTTATTCTGGGTCAGCCAACTGTAGATTCTTTTGTGAATGTGTCTTTTACCTGTACTTCTACTCTCCAAATAATTCCCTATAACAGTTATTTTTTAATCTTTCATACTTTTATTCTACATCTAAAACCTTGACAGGATTTGCTAATTTATTTTAAAATTTTTGTTTGTAATATTTATCAAAATAAATTAGTTTTGAGTAACTGTATCTTGATGTTTTTAAATACAGGTTTCTAACATGAGACTGAAATCTAAAATATTATCGTCATCCAAAATAATCTGAAAAAATAAAATACAATATATACACACATACAATATAGTTACAGTGAATAAGATCTAGTATTTGATAGCAGAACAGGTGACTATAGTCAACAATAATATATTGTACATTTTAATATAACTGAGAGAGTATAATTGGATTGTTTGTAACACAAAGAAAAAATAAATGTTTGTGATAATGGATATATGTCCCCACACAAAGTGCAGTGCCTATGCCTGTTATCCCAGCATTTTCGGAGGCCGAGGAGGGTGGATCACTTGAGGCCGGGAGTTTGAGACCAGCCTGGCCAACATGGTGAAACCCGTCTATACTAAAAATACAAAAATTACCAGGGCGTGGTGGCGGGCGCCTGTAATCCCAGCTACTCGGGAGGCTGAGGCAAGAGAATCACTTGAACCCAGCAGGTGGAGGTTGCAGTGAGCAGATATTGTGCCACTGCACTCCAGTCTGGGTGACAGACTGGGACTCTATCTTAACAATATATGTATATAAACATGTATATACATATATATTATACACACATATAAATATATATGTATGTATTTATACATATAAATATATTTATGCACACACTGAGGGTCATTGTGTAACAATAAGTCTCCAAACTGAACAATTTTAGCTACCTTGTCATATAAAGCCTCTAATATCACAGATTTAAAATTTCCTCCTGGGAAGTATTAATTAAGGAAATCCCAACTTCTTTTACAAATTAAAACCCATGTTCTCCATAAATTAATATCATAAAACATTTCTTGTTCATGTCAAGTGGTCAGGTGTCTTTGGGGAGTTGAGAATTACCTGATATCTCTGTTCTTTTATATCAACTCCATAAGGACATCCCATTGCATTACTTGGTATGTGTTTCTGTATGCCTCTTTAGTGTAAAATTTAAAAGAAGGGGGAAGTTTAAGTAATATCAGGATTAATGAAATAATTTTCAAGTAAAATATATTTCCGTGGGGCTGCCAGTGACTCATCACAACTGGTGTGTATTTCTCACTCCCGTGAAAAATTCTCCATTGGTCCACTGGCTGAGATCTTTGTGTCTTTTTCCCTTTAGAATCCCAGTGGAAGGAGTCCCCTCTTTGTGACACTGAAGTTTCCCTAGAAAAAAAATAGGAGTCACACGATGGTCTTAAAGTAATAGACGTCCTTTCTGCTCACATTTCCTTGGCCAATGCAAGTCACATGGTCAAGCCTGATGTCATAAGGGTGGGAGGCGTGATCTTCCTATAGGACAGGGGAGCAAATACTTTCAATCCATCATAAAACCTGGATGAAATAGTAAGATATCTATTAAATCTATGTTTCTTAAACACACATGACTCTGTCTATACAAGGACTCCTTTCTGCATTATTTGTAATGTTAATACGTAAAAATATGAAGGAGAGTGTGCCTCATTTTCATGATCAAATTTTACCTGTTGTCTTTTCTCTATTATCAAAATGCCGGTAGTCTTCTAATGATATTTATTTATTTATTTATTTTTAGTTACTGAATAATGATAATGGTGTCTCTTTCAGATCTACAACTTTCTGAGTTTTAAAGTCATGGAGGAAAAACTATAATGAAATAAAATATAATTTTATCTAAAAATAAATAAATTTGGGGATAAATCCAAGCATATTGTTCTTAACATGTAATGTAATGCTTTTATTGATTTTGGTGCCTTAGGAGTTTTAGGAGCATAGAAATACACCATATCTGTGTTTAGTTTATTAAAGAATCATTTGTTAGAACTTTCCAGACAGCACTTTTGGAGATGGTAATCTGAGATCATGGTGTCATGGTGTCCTTGCTAATCACTCTTAATAGGATATTTAAACCCCCTTTCCAGAAAGAAAACAAGGAGCTTCCAACTTCCCACGTACTCCATCACAAATCATCCTTCCCCCATACTGTTGCAACACATCTACCCCGTCCAACACCTCTACCCCATCCTCCAAGGCCATTGTGTTAATAGTGTAACCACTTCTCTCATTTTTCTGCAGTTTTTCCCCGTTCCTGTTAAGTGTGGTGTATTAGTCCTTTCTCATACTGCTGTAAATAAATACCCAAGACTGGATAAATCATAAAGAAAGGAGGTTTAATTGGCTTACGTTTCTGCAGCCTGTACAGGAAGTACGGTTGGGGCGGCCTTAGGAAACTTATCATGGCAGAAGGTGAAGGGAAAGCAGACACGTCTTACATAGTGGGAACAGGAAGGGTGCGTGAGGTACCACACACATTTAAACAACCAGGTCTCCTGAGAACTCTATCATAAGACGGCACTAGTGGGATGGTGCTAAACCATTAGAAACCACCTCTATGATCCAATCACCTCCCACTAGGCCTCATCTCCAACACTGAGGATTACAGTTCAGCATGAGATTTGGGTAGGGATACAGAGCCAAACCATATCATATGTCAACGTTGTTCTTGCCCTGAAAACAAGAACAAGGCCTAGCATGGTGGCTCACACCTGTAATCCCAGCACTTTGGGAGGCCAAGGCAGGTGAATCACGAGGTCAGGAGTTCGAGACCAGCCTGACCAACATGGGGAAACCCCGTCTCTACTAAAAATACAAAATTAGCCAGGCATGGTGGCGCATGCCAGTGATCCCAGGTACTCAGGAGGCTGAGGCAGGAGAATCACTTGAACCTGGGAAGTAGAGATTCCTGTGAGCTGAGATCACATCACTGCATTACAGCCTAGGCAGCAGAGTGAGACTCCATCTCAAAAAAATAAAATAAAAAATAAAATAAAATAAAATAAAAAGAGCAGAATCTTCCCTTGATGCTCATTATGCATACATGTTTTTGGCTCTGTGGACC
The DNA here is from genome assembly GCF_049350105.2 of Macaca mulatta. Classification (NCBI taxonomy): domain Eukaryota; kingdom Metazoa; phylum Chordata; class Mammalia; order Primates; family Cercopithecidae; genus Macaca; species Macaca mulatta. The sequence continues at coordinate 100,088,692 of NC_133422.1, read as the reverse complement.
ATATGGACTCTGTCACAATTACTCAACTATATGATTGCAGTGAAAACAGCTATGACAATATAAAAATGAGTGAGCATAACTTTTTTCAATAAAACTTTATTCACAGAAACAGGTGGCCCAGTGGTGGCCCTTAGATTGCTGACTCCTCCACTATAGTCTTTCTGTTAACCTACCCCTTTCTGTTTCTTCAGACAATCTTCTTAGAAAAAGTTTCTATTTCTCATGGTTTCCAGGTTCTTACCTCTGTTTCGTGCTTGAAAACTGTGCAATTTGACCTTTATGCCCAAAGTTTTCTGACAGCTTGGGGCAAGAGTGGCTTTCTGACTGAGTCAGAAGCATTATCTGTGATATTATCTTGGGAGTACAGTTCCATTTGGCTTTCCTCAGTTTAGACTTCTTACCCTGCTGATGCTCTCCTGTGTTCTGTTAAACTATCCACCCTTGGTTCTCCTCCAGTATGTGATGTTTCTTCTCAGTGTCTTTATCTTTAAGAATGCCTTTAACTGTAAGAGATTCAAAAACTCAACAATAACCAAAATAAACAAGAATTTTTTTTCAGATTTCAAACCTGACATCTGGAGTTAAGGAGTTCAAGGTTGGTGCAGGCCTTTTGCAATGTCATCACAGGTCCAGGCATTTTCCTATTTCTGCTCTGTCTTCCATATCATTTTGCCTTTTGTCCTCATGTTTGTTGCTATATAGTAACTTTAGGGTTGAAATGCCATGGACAATCCCCATGTGTCTAAGAAAAAAAAAAAAGGACAAAATTAGTTCGTTTTATAAATTCTTTATTTAATGTATCAGAAAGGAAAAGTCTCCCTAAGACCCTGGCAGCCATGTCTCCTTAGGTATCGTTGGCCTGAATTACACCAGACCTGAACTTTGTCAGTTCAGTGCATGAGAGAAGCTGGGAAGGTTCATATTTCTAACCAGGTGCACTGCCTGTTTCTCCAAATTCGGTTTTCATTAGGAAGAAAGACGAGTTAATGGATATTGGCTAAACAATTAGCATGTCTCCCATAGTGACCTGTGGAGGATATTTCTCCTCCGATGACTCAGTGTCAGTGTTCTAGGAATTTATCTTTCAACTTCTTTTTCTGTTAAACTGCAGGCATTTCCTGCGCAGTCTCATTCGCTATCTTAGCATGACACATTAGGCGCTGATGCCCAAATTCTTCTGGCTCAGATTTTAGTATCCTATATCTGTCTCCTAGGGGGTTTCACCTTCTGGTTTTCCCACATGTATTTCAAATAAAAGATAGTCTAAAGTAATGCTGTTTCTTTAACCGGCTAGTTCTCATACATCTTTACCTTGATTGTAACTATAAAAACAATAATCAAGAAACTGAAACTCAGCTTCTCCTCTCACTCCTTCAACTGCTGTACTCAAACAACTGCCAAGTGCCATTTATAAAGTTTCTTAACATCCCTTGAGGCTATTAACATATTTCAATACCCACTGTCATTCTCATGACTAGTGTCTTGGTTAAAACCTGTATTATTTCTCCCTCTGTCTACTGAAGATTACATTCTCACCTGGTTATTCTGCTTCCCATTAATACTGCTATCAGAACAATCTCTCTAAAATAGAAACCATTTTTTCTAGGTTAAAGCCCTTCAATGGCTTGTCATAATTAACATCTGGTAACTCATACAGTCCCTAAACAATCTTATTTGTCCAACAGTATTGCTGAGGACTTCTAAATCTTTCACTCACTTCAGACTCACTGTTACAGCTTTTTTGGTTTACAAAGGATATTTACCTGATATCTACCAGATATCTCATGCTTCAAGACTGAAATCATTACCTGCAAATACCCTCCAAATCTATACTTTGTCCTTCATGTTCCCTTCTTTAGAAGACGTTTTGTTAACAACTCCATTCCTCCTAGAAGTTTTGTAGTAGTCATCCCTGATTTTCCCCTCTGCTTCATCCCTAACCAGCCTCCTTTCTTCTAATCAGCCACAACATCCTATTGCTTCAATTATCTTAATGCCTCTCAAATATACTCACTCGGCTCTACCGTGGTGATTACAGCCTTACTTCAGGCTCCTGTAATCACTTACCTAAAATATGACCAGATTCTTTTAACCTTTTCCTTTTGTTCATTTAAAAAAATTATTCTAGAGGTTTTATTTTCTACAATGGAACTAAGATTATATTATTCACTTCTTCAAATAATTCAATGTCTTACCATTACCCTTCAAATGAAGCCTAAACTTATTATTGTAGTTTAGAAAGCTTTTCCAGAACTGGCCACATCTATCACAGATAATGCTGCAGGCAGCTTGTATCTGTGACTCTGTCATCACCTCCCTCTTTGTACTTATCACACTAAGGATGCTGGGAACTACCATGGCTTCCCCTGTTACCATTATCCTGGTCCTCACTGTAACTGTAATTGGCAGATTACATGTCCGAATCCTCCACTCTTTCATCACATTATGGAATTTCTGATCTCAACCATGATGTTCTTCCTATGCCTGGCTCTGTGTTTGGCAAATGGTAAGGGTCAGTGTGCCCTTCCATGCATGGATGAGTCATTGGGATGTCGCCTTTGCTCCTATCTCTCATCCCATCATCCCCCATCGCTGCACTTAACTCACTTGCATTTTCTCTTCCCTAAACAGCAGATTCAGTTTGGGTTTTGAGGTGTTCTATCAATGTATGCTAGCAGAGAATGCTAGCTTCTTCCCACAGTAAGAAAACAAGAAGAAATATCCTACCTTCTCCTCAGATGTAGAGTAAACTATGAGCTTGGATTTCCTTCCTGTATAAGTTCTATCAGCTTCAATGCATGCATAGGTATCTCCAAAAAATTAAATAAAACTGCTAAAGGTTCTTCCTAAATGCTACTTATCACTCCGTTTACCATGTCCCTAGTGCTAAACAACTATTTATAATCAGTTTTAAAAAATAGTTTTGTTCTCTCCATTCCCATTTTGGAGCTTCCTCCAGCTCCTCAAACTTTTTCATTTTGTATTTCATCCTGGCAATGCATGTAAACACCCTTTAATGTTATTAGTGGTATGTGTGTCTCTAAAGGCAACAGATACCCTTTCAGTCTCCAATTTATCAGAAGACTCATTGATATTTAACTTTCTGGACCATTCCAGATTTTATAAAATGTGACCATCATTTGACTTCAGTAACTACAATTGCATCATTTTGCTCTTGTTGCTTTGCCTCTGCTTCAGATTGATCTCTACCCTAAAATGTTGCTCCTTCACAAATCCATATTTAACTGACTGAATATGCAACATTTTCACTTAGTGATCTCAAGATACATCTCAAACTTAACATCCCCCAAACAAAATATCATAATTCTTGCCTTTACAAATGAAAATCTGTCACTACAAGTTACTTTTCAGTTTTAGAAAATCATAAGAAATGGAATTTTAGAATATGCATTCTCTTGTGTCAGGCTTTGAAGGACACAATGTTTTGTGTTCTAGTGCAATATTTTTACAATTTGTCCACGTTGCATCAGATTTGACCTTTTTTATTGCATAGTCATAATTTTTATACAGATATACCAACTGAATACGGTTATATAAAATTCATCTATAATTATTTTGTGGACTTATGTTTATATTTTTCTTAGGGAAATGTTTAACTGGGGTTTTCTGGTCATGTGGTATGCATAAATTGAACTATGAAATGCAGAACTTTCTCCAAGCAACTATTGTTAGGGTCTGAGATTTTAACCTACTTACAAGCTAACATGTTAGTTTATTAATGCCTTATGGATGCAAGCAGAAGACACAAAACTTCTGAGTCAGAGAAACAGGAGTTTATAATCCACAGTAGAGCAACCATCATGAGCATCATGTTTGACTTGGCTTTTCTTATCGCCCACATCCCACAGGGATGACACAGAGGGCCCAGATGGATGACTGAAGATTACAGGAGAGGAACAGTGATCTTGGGGAACTCTTCATTTTAGGGTAACGGTGAGTAAGCCTAAATTTTGTCTTGGATAAAAACATTTCCTCATCCCTCAAAGTGGCTCATTGCAATCACAACCCTGAGAAATGGCCCAGGTTAAAAAATAATAAAAAGTGGGAGGTTTGATACTAGATACTTTTCTAGATATTTTGAAGTATCTTAGAAAATGTATGGTGTTAGGAGAGACCCATGGAGGACTATTTCACAACAGCTGAGTAATTTTACATTCCCATTAGCAAAGAAAGGAAAATTATTTAATTTCGATAATTCTAGTAGGTGTATATTAACTTGAATTTCCTTGAAGAATAATGATACTGAATATCTTTCCTTTTCTTGCTTATTGAGCATTCATATGTCTCCTTTTGCAATGTGTATGTTCAAGAATTGTTTTTTTTTATTGGGTTACATCTTCTTATTTTTCAGTTTTAAGGGTTCTTTGCATATTATTAATATACATTTTTTCAGATATGTGCATTGCAGATCTTTTTCTCTCACTCTGTGGCTTACATTTTCATGGTCTTAGAGGAACCTTCTGAAGAATAAAATCTTAGCTTGGTGAAATGTAATTTTTTTATTTTTTAATACTTGGTGCTTTTGTATTCTAAGACATGTTTCCCCACCCCTACAAGTCTAAAATTTTTATCTTATGCTTTCTTTTACAAGTTCTATAGTATTAATTGTGATTTTTTTTGTCTAATTTTGAGTTATTTTTGTGTATGGTGTGAGGTGGTATTCAGGTTTACTTTTTCCAGGTGAAATGCACTTGTTCTACCAACATTTATTTAAAAGGCTGTCCTATTCCTGTTCATTTCTGATTGAATTATGTTTGTCCTTTCTCTCACTGAATTCTGACGTTTCTCAAAAATCAAATAATAACATTTACATATTTCCAGTTTGGGGCTCTCTATAATGTTCTTTCTTTATGCCAATATCACACTGTCTTGAATGCTGAACATTTAAATTAAGTACTCTAGCTGGAAGTATTTGATGGGTTCCAATCCATTACACTTATTATTATTACTATTATGATTACAATAATTACTATTAATGGTTGTTTACAGCAGGTAGGCTAGTCCTGTAGCAGCCATTTTGCCATAACTAATAGTGTGATATTCTGGTTACTTACAATTTGATATTTTTCTTCCTTTAGTAAATTGAAGGTTTCCAGAAATTCCTTACTATTTCTCCCGTTGAAATAGGGAAGCAAATTCACCTCATCTTGAATATGGGCTCATTTTATTGACTGCTTGTTCAACAGAAGGTGGGACAAAAAAGGAAAAAAAAAAAAAAACATTATGTTCGTGGACTTCCAAGACTAGGTCATACGAATCCTTGAAGCTTCTTTCCAGCTCTCTTGGAACACTCTCTCAGTGAGACCCGAGGTGCCATGTAAGTCTAACAACTACCCCACTGCAGTACTGGGGAAGACACATGGAGGTGTTCTGATGGACAGCTCCTGCCTAGCCCAGAATTCCAGATTCCCTGCCAAGATGCTATGAAAGTGAGAATAGTCCTCTTGGATCTTCCAGACCAGTTCTTCTGCCTGCTAAGTGTTAGTGTGACTTCTAGAAATGCCATGTTGAAAGTAAGGAAAACTCCACGGGTAAACACACTTCTGCTAATAAGTAGGATACCAGAACTGCTGTTGGCAGCTGTCAGGTGAAAGTGGTTCTCATGTGTCAGATTCTAGTGGAAGTTTTTAGTGTCTCTTTTCCTTAAGGGCTTAGTATGTTTCTCTACTGCTCCCAGCAGAGGTTCTCAGCTTACTCCAAAGAACACTGACTTTGATATCATGCCGATCAGGGTTCGAATTCACACACTTCCATTTACAATCTGTATAACATTAAATCCTGTTCTAACGTTTCTGTCATTCAGCTTTGTCATCTCTCTACACAGAAAAGTACTCACCCATGGTCATCCCACCTCTGCTGCCTAAACACTATATTAATGTTACGTGGCTTCCCCAAAGATAGTATCACCTTCCTCAGGATGCATTGTGAAAATTCAATGTGACCATCTATGTAAAAAATTTGATGTTAGGCACACAGGATTTGATTGATAAATGTTAGGTTTATTCACATGAGGACTTGATGAAAAAAAGGTAAAAGCATGTATCTATCACAAAAAAGGGTCAAATAAATGCCAGTTTCCTTCATTCTTTTCCTTTTAGGGCACTTCAAAAATATGGAAAACTAGTTACTGCACAGCCTCAAGAAGCTCAAGTTACTAATAAAAATGATCCTAATTATGGCTTGAGTTGTAGTTGTTTTACAAAATGTAAAAATTATTGAGATAATAATTAGTTTTTTCCTAAACAATTTTACTTGTAGAGATTTTAAATTCTGTCATAAAAACACCCATAAGTCTCTCAACTGCAAAGAATTTAGCATCACCTTGTTTTTTTCCAGATTTGAAAAAAGCAGTAATCTGACTACAGAATAAACCATGGGCGGTATAGTACAAAAAATGCTATTATATTTTTAAACGTTGTGCAGTCCATTGATCAGACAGGCAGAGGTGGGGAGGACAAAGCCAAACACTGAATACACATTTTGCTACAAAGAACCTTGTCTAAACAGTTTCATTTAGAAATGCACATTTATTTGACTGTATTTGCAAATCATCATTTTTTCTCTAAAAATAATACGGAGTGTGGAAATGCTTTCCTATGTAGGAAGATTTTTTATTTATTTTGCTGAGTTTCAGGAAATGAAGCTTAGCTGCTACCTCGCATAGAAACACCAAACTATAGAATGCACAAAATTAGCACAGAGTCTGCCATGTATAGCAATTTCGATACTGCTACCTACACTTCACATTTACTGCATCCATCCAATTACACCCATGTTGTGGATGCACAGCACTTAGAGCAGGCTGGCAGTTCACAAGAGTGCAACGGATGTCACACAGTCTGCATATCAGTCAGTCTGCTTCCTGACACGCTTTAAGAAAGCCTGTTCCTTACATTTTGGCATGTTTTTGCAATGGCTGGTACCAGTTGTTCCTTTCCATGTTTAGTGCCTCCTTCAGGGTCTCTTGTAAGGCAGGCCTAGTGGTGACAAAATCTCTAAGCATTTGCTTATCTGTAAAGGATTTTATTTCTCCTTCACTTATGAAACTTAGTTTGGCTGGATATGAAATTCTGGGTTGAAAATTCTTTTCTTTAAGAATGTTGAATATTGGCCCCCACTCTCTTCTGGCTTGGAGAGTTTCTGCCGAGAGATCTGCTGTTATTCTGATGGGCTTCCCTTTGTGGGTAACCCGACCTTTCTCTCTGGCTGCCCTTAACAGTTTTTCCTTCATTTCAACTTTGGTGAATCTGACAATTATGTGTCTTGTAGTTGCTCTTCTCGATGAGTATCTTTGTGGCGTTCTCTGTATTTCCTGAATTTGAATGTTGGCCTGCCTTACTAGGTTGGGGAAGTTCTCCTGGATGATATCCTGAAGAGTGTTTTCCAACTTGGTTCCATTTTCACCATCACTTTCAGGCACCCCAATCAGATGTAGATTTGGTCTTTTCACATAATCTCATACTTCATCGATGCTAGGAAGAAACTGCATCAACTAACGAGCAAAATAACCATTTAATATCATCATGACAGGATCAAGTTCACACATAACAATATTAACCTTAAATGTAAATGGACTAAATGGTCCAATTAAAAGACACAAACTATCAAACCGGATAAAGAGTCAAGACCCATCTGTTTACTGTATTCAGGAGACCCATCTCACATGCAGAGACACACATAGGCTCAAACTAAAGGGATGGAGGAAGATCTACCAAGCAAATGGAGAACCAAAAAAAGCAGGGGTTGCAATCCTAGTCTCTGATAAAACAGACTTTAAACCATCAAAATCAAAAGAGACAAAGAAGGCCATTACATAATGGTAAAGGGATCAGTTCAACAGGAAGAGCTAACTATCCTAAATACATATGCACCCAATACAGGAGCACTCAGATTCATAGAGCAAGTCCTTAGAGACTTACAAAGAGACTTAGACTCCCATACCATAATAATGGGAGACTTCACACCCCACTGTCAACATTAGACAGATCAACGAGACAGAAAGTTAACAAGGATATCCAGGAATTGAACTCATCTCTGCACGAAGCAGACCTAATAGACATCTACAGAACTCTCCACCCCAAATCAACAGAATATACATTCTACTCAGCACCACATCACACTTATTCCAAAATTGACCACATAGTTGGAAGTAAAGCACTCCTCAGCAAATGTACAAGAACAGAAATTATAACAAACTGTCTCTCAGACCACAGTGCAATCAAACTAGAACTCAGGACTAAGAAACTCAATCAAAACCGCTCAACTACATGGAAACTGTACAACCTGCTCCTGAATGACTACTGGGTACATAATGAAATGAAGGCAGAAATAAAGATGTTCTTTGAAACCACTGAGAACAAAGACACAACATACCAGAATCTCTGGGACACATTTAAAGCAGTGTGTAGCAGGAAATTTATAGCACTAAATGCCCACAAGAGAAAGCTGGAAAGATCTGAAATTGACACTCTAACCTCACAATTAAAAGAACTAGAGAAGCAAGAGCAAACACATTCAAAAGCTAGCAGAAGACAAGAAATAACTAAGATCAGAGCAGAACTGAAGGAGATAGAGACACAAAAAACCCTCCAAAAAATCAATGAATCCAGGAGTTGGTTTTTTTAAAAGATCAACAAAATTGATAGACCACTAGCAAGACAAATAAAGAAGAAAAGAGAGAAGAATCAAATAGACGCAATAAAAAATGATAAAGGGGATATCACCACCGACCCCACAGAAATACAAACTACCATCAGAGAATACTATAAACACCTCTATGCAAATAAACTAGAAAATCTAGAAGAAATGGATAATTTCGTGGACACTTACACTCTCCCACGTCTAAACCAGGAAGAAGTTGAATCCCTGAATAGACCAATAGCAGGCTCTGAAATTGAGGCAATAATTAATAGCCTACCAACCAAAAAAAAGTCCAGGACCAGATGGATTCACAGCTGAATTCTACCAAAAGTACATGGAGGAGCTGGTACCATTCCTTCTGAAACTATTCCAATCAATAGAAAAAGAGGGAATCCTCCCTAACTCATTTTATGAGGCCAACATCATCCCGATACCAAAGCCTTGCAGAGACACAACAAAAAAAGAGAATTTTAGACCAATATCCCTGATGAACATCGATGCAAAAATCCTCAATAAAATACTGGCAAACCAAATCCAGCAGCACATCTAAAAGCTTATCCACCATGATCAAGTGGGCTTCATCCCTGGGATGCAATCCTGGTTCAACATATGTAAATCAATAAACGTAATTCAACATATAAACAGAACCAAAGACAAAAACCACATGATTATCTCAATAGATGCAGAAAAGACCTTTGACAAAACTCTACAGCCCTTCATGCTAAAAACTCTCAATAAACTAGGTATTGAGGGAACGTATCTCAAAATAATAAGAGCTATTTATGACAAACCCACAGCCAATATCATACTGAATGGGCAAAAACTGGAAGCATTCCCTTTGAAAACTGGCACAAGACAGGGATGTCCTCTCTCACCACTCCTGTTCAACATAGTGTTGGAAGTTCTGGCTAGGGCAATCAGGCAAGAGAAAGAAATCAAGGGTATTCACTTAGGAAAAGAAGAAGTCAAATTGTCCCTGTTTGCAGATGACATGATTGTATATTTAGAAAATCCCATCATCTCAGCCCAAAATCTCCTTAAGCTGATAAGCAACTTCAGCAAAGTCTCAGGATACAAAATCAATGTGCAAAAATCACAAGCATTCTTATACACCAGTAACGGACAAACAGAGAGCCAAATCATGAATGAACTTCCATTCACAATTGCTTCAAAGAGAATAAAATACCTAGGAATCCAACTTACAAGGGATGTAGAGGACCTCTTCAAGGAGAACTACAAACCACTGCTCAGTGAAATAAAAGAGGACACAAACAAATGGAAGAACATACCATGCTCATGGATAGGAAGAATCAATATCGTGAAAATGGCCATACTGCCCAAGGTAATTTATAGATTCAATGCCATCCCCATCAAGCTACCAATGAGTTTCTTCACAGAATTGGAAAAAACTGCTTTAAAGTTCATATGGAACCAAAAAAGAGCCCGCATCTCCAAGACAATCCTAAGTCAAAAAAACAAAGCTGAAGGCATGACGCTACCTGACTTCAAACTACACTACAAGGCTACAGGAACCAAAACATCATGGTACTGGTACCAAAACAGAGATATAGACCAATGGAATAGAACAGAGTCCTCAGAAATAATACCACACATCTACAGCCATCTGATCTTTGACAAACTTGACATAAATCAAGAAATGGGGAAAGGATTCCCTATTTAATAAACAGTGCTGGGAAAACTGGCTAGTCATAAGTAGAAAGCTGAAACTGGATCCTTTCCTTACTCCTTATACAAAAATTAATTCAAGATGGATTAGAGACTTAAATGTTATACCTAAACCCATAAAAACCCTAGAAGAAAACCTAGGTAATACCATTCAGGACATAGGCATGGGCAAGGACTTCATGTCTAAAACACCAAAAGCAACGGCAGCAAAAGCCAAAATTGACAAATGGGATCTCATTAAACTAAAGAGCTTCTGCACAGCAAAAGAAACTACCATCAGAGTGAACAGGCAACCTACAGAATGGGAGAAAATTTTTGCAATCTACTCATCTGACAAAGGGCTAATATCCAGAACCTACAAAGAACTCAGACAAATTTACAAGAAAAAAACAAACAACCCCATCATAAAGTGGGCAAGGGATATGAACAGACACTTCTCAAAAGAAGACATGCATGCAGCCAACAGACACATGAAAAAATGCTCATCATCACTGGCCATCAGAGAAATGCAAATCAAAACCACAATGAGATACCATCTCACACCAGTTAGAATGGCAATCATTAAAAAGTCAGGAAACAACAGGTGCTGGAGAGGATGTGGAGAAATAGGAACACTTTTACACTGTTGGTGGGATTGTAAAGTAGTTCAACCATTATGGAAAACAGTATGGCGATTCCTCAAGGATCTAGAACTGGAAGTACCATATGACCCAGCCATCCCATTACTGGGTATATACCCAAAGGATTATAAATCATGCTGCTATAAAGATACATGCACACATATGTTCATTGTGGCACTATTCACAATAGCAAAGACTTGGAACCAACCCAAATGTCCATCAATGACACACTGGATTAAGAGAACGTGGCACATATACACCATGGAATACTATGCAGGCATAAAAAAGAATGAGTTCATATCCTTTGTAGGAACACGGATGCAGCTGGAAACCATCATTCTCAGCAAACTATCACAAGAACAGAAAGCCAAACACTGCATGTTCTCACTCATAGGTGGGAACAGAACAATGAGATCACTTGGACACAGGAAGGGGAACATCACACACAGGGGCCCGTTGTGCGGTCGGGGAGGGTGGGGATAGCGTTAGGGGATATATCTAATGTAAATTACGAGTTAATGAGTGCAGCACACCAACACGGCACAGGTATACATATGTAATAAGCCTGCACATTGTGCACATGTACCCTAGAACTTAAAGTATATACAAAGAAAGAGTTCAATTTCCTCCATAAGGTAAGTGGAAATGGGATCTGCTGACCTCCTGAGTGTGTAGGAGTGGAGCTGGAGAATGGGATACCCAAAAGCAGATGAGCTCATGGAGAACAGGAACTGTGAGGACTGGAAGAGAAAGCATGCTAGGGGTTGGATTGCAGAATAGAGCTCAAACTTCCAGGTCAATGGTGAGGTTTCAACAGGACTTTGACACTGGGCATTTGCAGTGACTCCATGTCTCAATATTGTCTGTATAGTGAACATGCTTTGAATGTGTGAGGCTAGAATAAATGCATTTTTTATAAAGAGTTTTGAGTAAGGCATTAGTAAATAGCTTCAGTAGACAACCTTGTTTACTTCTTTCTACTACAAAGATATCCCAAGGGTTTCTAGCCTTCATCCTCAGTTACTTTCTTAATAGTTACCACGACTATATGTAAGGCCATCCATAATTTCACACTGATACTTATCATTTCAAGGCAAGCCTTGTTAGACAGGCATAAGCTCATAACAAATTACCTGATCCAGATAAGCCTTTTTTTTTTGTTTCTCCAATTATGCTCATCAACCACAAATTGAGATTAATTACATAGATTACTTGGCCTATAAACATTTAGCTCCCATCAATGATATGAATGACCGTGTTAATGGAATTTCCCAAGTGCAATAACAGAGTACTGTCATTCCTTGAGTGTGGATAGTCAATATTTTGTAAAGCTATAAATATGGGAACCTGTAAAGAATAGATTCTGTATGTGGAGTCCATACCAAATCTGTTTAAAATGCCTATGTTAAATGTAATTAGTATATTCTAATTTATAATCTACCACATAAACTCATTAAAAGAAAACCACAAGCAGCTCGCCATTAAAAAAAAAAACGGTTAAATTGATAGAAATCTGGTACTTATTTGTTAGGAATTATGCAGTGTTCTTCATTATTATACACAGATTCTTCTCACTATAGTACCTTTTCTGTTAAAAGCTGCATGTGTCACTCATACAGGACACTTACAGAGCGTTTTTAAAGCAGTACATAAATACATGAATTATTTCCAAACATGAGTTAAATTGCAAGTCGCAATTTAGTTAAGTAGATTAGGGAATAGAAATAAGTGATTTATTTTAATAACCAAAATAACAAGCTTAAAGCAGGTGAAAGGCATAGAGCAGACAAAGGCTAAATTTTGTGGAGCATTTGCACATTTGCAAGATTTCATTAAATTTTCTCAACACAATTTTCCTCTTCTAGTAATATGGGAAACTTGGTATTCTTAACTGGTCTTTCTACTAATTAAAAACACCTAAAAAGTCTTGGGAAATGTGTTTTATAAAAGACTTAATGCACCAGAAAGAAAGTAGGAATTCTCATTTGAAAACTAAATAGAGAAATAAACCTTGAGAGGAAAGGAGAATTCTGAAACAGGTTTGACTTTGAGGATATCACCCAAAAATGTTGACTTGCAAATTGGTTTGCACAGACTATCAGAGTGCAGGAAGCAAGAGGACATCCGGGTCCCTAAAAAGTTAGGAGTTGATCATAAGTACTCTTGATGAGCTGGAATGATGAGAAAGCTACACTCTTAGCATAGCTGTGAACCGAAACTAAAGACAACTCGTTTCTCCACCTGATACAAGGTAAATTGTCGATAAACTTGACCCTGAATGGAAGGTAAATACGTAAATACACAGAGATACAAACATACACACAAACCTCCCATCAACCCTTTAAGAAGAAAGGAAAAAGCTAGGCCTCCCTCAAATTTACACGTATGCATGATAGATACAGATACAGATATGGATATATATCACAACAAACCCAGGGTTTATTTTATAGGCAATTTACCTATGGCAAAAAGAACACAAATGTTTTTGGAGAATTTCAGCTTCATTACTAAACTCATCTCTAGGAAATGTTACTAGATAAATGAGCCCTCACCAGCAGATTTCACTAAAGAATCAAGAAACAAAGAACCATGAGGGAGAACCTGCAAACACAAGAGGCATCAGAAAGAATGCTGTTTAGTAAGAACCCATAGGAATGTAATCACACATGGAATATAAAATCTATATTTAATATCTTTAAAGAAATATCTTTAGCAGAAAGTAATGTTTGTTCTGTATTGCTCTGAAAGAAAATAACTGCCAACCTCCAACACTATTGCCTGTAAAATTGACAAGAGAGGAGAAACCCAAAGATTTTGTACAAGTCAATCCTGATTAAATTAAACTCAAAATGGGAATAGAGAAACATGAACTTAGAGAGGACTAAAATGGAAGTGAGGAATTGGGAGCAAAAATCTGTTAACATCGGTAAATAAAAATCAAAATAAAACAAAAATAATTTATCTTGGAATAAAATAAAACTAAACAAGATAGACTAAATTATATCGATACAATATAGCCTGGGGAAAATGTGAAGATAAATTTCCTAAATTCCCTGTATTGTTTAGGGAGAATTATCAGTTTTTAAATTGTTTTTGAACTTAGGTAAGTTAATTGTAATAAAAAATTCCTTGGGTAACCAAGTAGTTTTTAAAGAACTGAATGTAATGAAAATACAACATAAAATTTCCAAAAAAGTAATAACAAATTAAATGAGAAAAATAATCAACCATCTGAATCTATAAGTAGGAAAATCATATAAAGGTGCGATAAATAGAAATAAAAACTAAGATTCTAAAAATAAGTTTAGTATTTGAATAATTAGAATAAGTATAAATTAAATAAATATCCAGGTAAGAAAACATAGATATACAGCATTCATGGTCTTAGAAGGAAAAAAACAGCGTACTTAACTAGGGCAATCTGGTGACAGTATGATAGAGAAATTATTTTTAAAAATATACATATACCCTGTTTTATAATGATAAGAAGAAAATTCTCAGGGGAGGGAATACAAAATATATATAGTCACATGCACTGCCAATGAAAGTGTAAACTGTGTAACCTTTCTGAAAAGCAATACACCCCAAGAACCTGAAAAATGTAATACCCTTAGGTCCTAAGAAAAGTGACACTAAGAAAATATGTATACATAGACGTGCTTATTATTCCATGATTTAGAATTAGTATAAATGTAGCAAATACTTAAGTTTCCAAAAACAGGAAAATAGTATTTAAAGAATTCATTAATAGCATGGGGCAATACTCATTTCATAAGGTGTATAAATCAAAAATAAAATTCAAAGAACTGCAACTGATAAAATAGACTCCTCTTGGCCAAGAGTATCTCAAGGAAACCCAAAAAACTAGTTCAGACCACGATAGGAAGGGGGTTAAACATGCATCCTTTTACTCCTCCCTTTGGAGTTCAGGAATACGACTGAACAGCATTAGTATTAAAATAGAGATCATAAGACTGACAACACAGACTTTTTGTAAAAAGAAGATACAAAATTCTAACCTGAGTCTGGTATAGCATCCCATGACAGATAGGAGCAGGCTTTGAAGGAAATCAAGGTATATATAATATACCAAATATATTTCTTTGACATATTTTGAAATGACCCTGCAAAGTTGGTTTTTTTGTAGAGGAAATTTGCATCCTGTAAATAATCTCCTTCCCTTACTAGATATTTTCCAGAGTCTGACATCTTTTAAGGTATGATAGGAAATATATATGCTCTATTCTCTCTGAAGCCTGCTACCTGGAGACTTCATCCGCATAACAAGTACCTTGGTTTCCACAGTCCCCCTTATCTTAACTCAATCATTTCTTTCTTTTCTTTTCTTTTTTGAATTTCAGGCCAAGTTTATTTTTATTTTTATTTTTTAATCTTTTTTTTTTTAATTTCAATAGATTTTGGGGAACAGGTACTGTCTGGTTACATGAATAAGTTCTTTAGAGGTGTTTTCTGAGATTTTGGTGCACCCATCACTGGAACAGTATACACTGTACCCAATGTGTAGTCTTTTATCCCTCGCCACCCCCTATTCTTTCCCCCAAGTCCCCAAAGTCCAATGTATTATTTTTAGGCTTTTACATCCTCATATAGCTTAGCTCTTACACATGAGTGAGAATATATGATGTTTGTTTGGTTTTCTATTACTGAATTACTTCACTTAGAATAATAGTCTCAAATTCTATCCAAGTTGTTGGGAATGCCATTATTTCATTATCTTTTATGGCTGAGTAATATATATATGTGTGTTTGTGTGTGTATATATATAACATATATATTATATATATATATATGCACCACATTTTCTTTATCCACTTGTTCATTGATGGGCATTCCGGCTGGTTCCATATTTTTGCAATTGTGAATTGTACTGCTAGAAGCATGCATGTGCAAGTATCTTTTTCGTATAATGACTTATTTTCCTCTGGGTAGATACCTAGTAGTGGGATTGCTGGATCAAATGGTAGTTCTACTTTTAGTTCTGTAAGGAACCTCCACACTGTTTTCCATAATGGTAGTACAAGTTTACATTCCCACCAACACTGTTTCCTTTTCACTGCATCCATGCCAACATCTATTATGTTTCAATTTTTTGGTTATGGCCATTCTTGCAGGAGGGAGGTGGTATCACATTGTGGTTTTGATTTGTATTTCCCTGATAATTAGATGTTGAGCATGTTTCCATATGCTTGTCGGCCATTTGTGTATTTTTTGTAGAGAATTGGCTATATATAAATATATATGCATATATATTTATATATAATATTAATATACTCCATAATTACAGAATACAGGTTTCTTTTACAAATCCATGGGAAACCTCTAAAACTGACAGATATAAAATGTGTTTCCATGGTATTTAAAAGATTTATGTTATGCAGATAACTGTCTCTGAAAGCAAAAACATTAATTTGAAAATAAATGACCAAAGGACAACTAGTTTACAGATCAATGAATGCCCTCTTACAAAACTCTTGGGTCAAAGAAAAATGCAAAATAGGTATTAGACAATATTTTTAAAAAACAGATAATGAAAATATATATTAAGCCTAGTAACTTACAGTCAGACAGAAATGGATTTAATGCAGATATTAGAAAAGAAAATGATTAAAATAAGTAAGTTTGGCATGTATTGAAGAAATTATAACAATACAATGAAGAAAACCCAAGGACAGAAGTAAATCTCATCTTGAACTGTAGTTCCCATAATTCCCACAATGAGCTGGAGGGACCTGGTAGGAGATAATTGAATCGTGGGGGCAGTTACCTCCATGCTGTTCTCATGATAGTGAGTGGAGTTCTCATGGGATCTGATGGTTTCACAGCCTTTGCTCTGCACTTCTCCTTCCTGCTGCCTTGTGAAGAAGGACATTTTTGTTTCCCCCTCCTCCATGATTGTAAGTTTACTGAGGCTTCGTCAGTCATGCCGAACTGTGAGTCAATTAAACCTTAGCCTCAGCTATGCCTTTATTAGCAGCGCCGCGTGAGAATGCACTAATACATCTCATATCTCCCTAAAATGTATAAAACCAAGCTGTCCCCTGACCACCTTGGGCACATGTCATCAGGACCTCCTGAGGCTGTCATGGGTACATCCTTAACCCTGGCAAAATAAACTTTCTAAATTGATTGAGACTTGTCTCAGATACTTTGTGGTTTACAGATTACCCTTTGTTCTAGACCAGTCACAAGAGTGACCATACAAAATGGCAGTGTGCCACTTACTCAGCTAGAAAGGCTCCTTAGCTTTTCCTCCCACTGGGAATGAAAGTCAGTATTCTTACCTTGACCTGTCAGGCCCTGGACTTAACAAAAACCAGCATGTTTTGACCTAAAATTACCTCGGAATGGTCTTTGTGTGTAAGATGGAAGAGACATGGAGTGGTGCCAGCATCTGAGATGAGGCTGAAAATGAAAACTAGGGGTGCTTTCTAAAATAAGGGATGCCTTGAAAGTCATGTTGAACTTTGTCTTCCTGGAATAGGAAGAGGGTGGAAATATTTTAATTAGGGAAGTGATGTGATTGAATTTGCTTTTAAAGTTCTTTTTGGTTAAATGTAACAGAGAAGGAATTTGATACAGTGGGTAATAATGGAGAGGAAACAATTTTAGGAATATTAAAATAACCTTGGCTTGAATTAAGGTAGAGATGGAGAAATGTGTAAAGACTGAAGAGGCTGTTGGGAGTTAGAAAAGACAAGTGGACGGATTAGTGTTGGGATAAGAAAGGAAGAAAGGAGTCATTGATGACGCCATGTTTCAGAAGGTTTAGGTGATGAGGTGAAGGCTGATGCCATTCATTGAAACAAGATAGAGAGATAAGCATGCTTTGAAAGACAGATAAGCATGCTTGGATGCAGTGGTTCTCATGTGAAATGTCCGACAAAACATAAAAGTGAAAGGAGGAGACAAATATAATAAAAAATATATATTCTTGATGTCAAAACTAAAATATAAATATTTGGGAGACTTCTGTATGTATTTGGATGCTATTCTCATGCTTCTGTTTCTGGAAAAAATAATACAAAACAAAAATTATTTCATGAGTTCTCAATTTTTGTCCTGTTTTTATCAGATAAATGCAAATAACTTTCATATCTTTGTTCTCTTGCAGTTTCCCATGTCTTCCAAATTTATTTCACATCATTATCTTACTTTTCCTCAAGGTCATTTTTCCCTTGACTACAACAATGCAGATTTCAATTCTGCCACTGAATTCCTAGACATATTCGTCATCCCCATTTTCATCTCCCACCACCCCGCCGTTTTGTTCATGTTAACTTGTTTTCCTGACTCACAGAAATCACCTTTTCCTGCATACATTTTTAGGATGTCAAACTTTATTCTAATGATTTCTCCTAGTTGCCCCCAAAATTATATTCTATGGTGTGTTTTTAAAGTTGAATTTTTAAGATGATATTTCATATCTATATTTTCAAAAGCTTTTCTTCTGTGAATGTTATTGTTAGCTGTCAGGGTGTGAGATAGTTCTTGATACTACATTCTTTTCATGCTGTTGCCTGAATCGGTTTAAAATAAAGTCATTACTAGGCTGTAAACTTGCTCTGCAAAATTGAGCAGCATATATTTAACCACTCATACTTCTTAGCTTTCCAACACTTTGAGTCAATGGAGTATACAAACACCTGTAATTTCCAGTGAGCACAGCTCCCAGGCTCGCTCTCTGTCTCTCTCACTTTTTTTTTTTTTTTTTTTTTTGCCTCAGCCTGTGGGACTTTATTTATGGGATTTGCACCTTCACCTTCTGCATGCAGTATGCCTTACATTTTTATTGTGATTTTGGTAGAGGCGATGATTTGCTGGTTGTAGAAAAATGGACAGCATTATAGGATTACAAAAGTATTGCTAAGAAATTCCAACAAGCTACTTGCAGTTTATGTCTTATTGTTAGTTTTGGATGGTGCAACCTTAATTTCTGAACCAGCAGGTGAAAGATGAGAGAAGAATAAGAGACCTTTCTATACATCTTCAGGCAGACAGGCTTGTTGGCTTCCTAATATTTCAGTGGGACACTGGGATGGGGTGGAGGCAACATATTGTTTAAATAAGTAGATAGTTTTTTAAAAAAAATAATGAATTTTGTCTCTAAGATATATTTTTACTAGAATGATACTATGTAGGAATACGTGTAAACCCCTGGACTTTGATCTCAAGCAAAACATTTTCCCTATCATCCCTCCCTCTTAAGTGCATGAGTTTGGTAAAGTACTACAGAAATTTGTTCTCTCACAGTTCTGGAAACTCGAGCTCTGGAGTCAATGTGTTGGCGTGGTCTCTTCTGTGCTCCTGCCTTAGCTTTAGGGCATTGCTGGCAACCCTTGACTTGTAGATGCATCACTTCAATCTCTGTGCTCCACAAGGTGTTGTCCACTGTGTCTGTGTCTAGTGTCTTCATCCAGTGTCTGCTTTTTCTTCTAATAAGGACATCAGCTGTATGAACTCACCCTAATTAAGTATGATCTCATTATAACTTGATTGCGTCTGCAAATACCCCATTTTCAAATAAGGTCATATTCCTAGGGTTAGGACTTCAACGTGTTGTTGTTTTTTTTTTTTTTTTTTTTTTTTTTTTTTTTTTTTTTTTTTTTTTTGGTGGAGGGAGAAAGGAAGGAAGTGGGCACAGTTCAATTCATAACACCAACTAAATATAAATGCCACTGTGGTAAGATCAGCTTGACCATGTCATTTTTTAAATGGTGGTTTTCTTTGTTTCTATTGTGGTTTTTGCTCATCTTATCAGAAAATTGGATAACTTTAGATACTGAATATGAAAGAGTAAAACATTAAAAGTTTAAAGTGAAGGCCAGGCATGGCAGCTCACACCTGTATTCACAGCAATTTGGGAGGCCGAGGTGGGTGGATCACCTGAGATCAGGAGTTTGAGACCAGCCTGGGCAACATGACGAAACTCTGTCTCTACTAAAAATACAAAAATTAGGTGGGTGTGGTGGCGGGCACCTGTAATACCAGGTACTGGGGAGGCTGAGGCAGCAGAATCACTTGAAACTTGGAGATGGAGGTTGCAACGAGCCTAGATCATGCCACTGCACTTTACCCTGGACAACAAAGCAAGAATCCGTCTCAAAATAAATAAGTAAAATAAAAATAAAAAAATAAAGTGAATCCCACAGATTTGCTTATACTCTTTATAACTAGATTAAGTGTCTACAACAGCGCTCTTTTTGAGTAACTTTATGGGGATATACATCAGGTGCCAACCACTCCACATTCCAAAGGGAGGCACAGACTTGCTTTGCAGGACTTGCAAAGCGGTGTCCAAAATGGTTTCCTGGCCTTAGGCTCAGCATCCCCCTGAAGGGTATGAAGGAAGAGCTGCGGTCTCCCGTTGGAGAGATTGGATGGATGCTGAGTGCCCATCTTCTTCCCCTTCCCTGACAGACAACTCGATGTGCATCCCTGGACCTACAGAGACAAAGAAGTGTCAGATTTATTCCAGAAAATCGTTAAAGGATGAGAGGCTTGTGAAGAGGCCCAGAGCAAAACCAAAGAAGGCTACAGCCTGGAAATAATTGTATTCCCCCGATAATAGGCCAGATTGCATCTTTCTTATCACTCTGTGGTGGGCATTGTGAGACAAAGCTTAACCTGGGATTATCTTAGATCTTGTCAAAGAAGGCCCTGGCCAATGAGGCTGTCTCTGCAGGAAGCAGCTGGAAGTGCATCATCCCAGATCCCAGGTGGAGAGACCAGCCTCAGGAGAACAGCTGAGGCTGAGGGATTCATTCTACCTGGGAAAACTGCACATGACGGATAACCATTCATGGGCAGGGATCTTAACCCCCAAGGATGCCCTGAAGAATTCAGCACCCAACCTCCTATTACTTTCAAAGGAATCACACAACAGTTTACAAGGGGGCATGTCGATAACTTTATTAGTGCCGAGCTCTGCCTTTCTCTGTAATACCTCTCACTTCAGTCCTCCATGAGTCATAGTGTTTCATGGGTGTATGATAAAGCAATGGAAGCCTCATGCCTGGAAATAGGAAGAAAGTTCACTATAAGGGACCTGCTCATTAAAGTGGACCCAAACTTGTGAAGAGAACTTGGATCACAGGTTGGCATCTTGATTTTTTTGATTTTTATGGAGTACACAGAATTGCAACTAGTAAAGGAGACAATTCTCGAGAGGAAAGGTGATTAGAGGACATTTTGTGACCTGGGAGTGAGTGGATACATTCTGAGAATTGCTCTATATTTCACTAAGTAACAGGGGTTTGCCCCTCAAAGTGGGGGTGGTTTTAAGGAGGCAATCGGTTGTGGGGAGGTAGGAAAGTTGATTTCTGATTTTATCTTTGCTCATCTTCCAGGCTACATAAACATTAAGAACATTGTTATTTTACTTTAATAAAGAAGTTTATAAATAGTCCAATATTAAAATTTGATTAAATGATACTTTTGGAAATACATTAATTTTACTGAATGCCCTCTAGCCTTACTATAAAAAAGAATGCTTTGCAAATAATGAAAGCTAAATAAAAATAAGCCAGCTCCAGCCATTTTAAGTGACGGAACACACTTTGTACCTTGGGGATGGGGAGAGGGCAGGAAATGAAGAAATTAAAGGCAAGGGCGTCTCACTGAGGTATATCAAATCCTATTAGACCAGGTCATTTCCTTGGCTGGAAACTGGACAGGGCTCCTATTGTCCTGTCTACTTTGCCTGAAATCTTTTATTTATTCTCCATGTTTGTTTCATTGGCAGGTAATTCTATTCCTGTTTCTACATTTACCATGCTAGATCCGTCTTTTCCCTGATTTTATTTTTAAGTTACTATGATGTTCTTACTAAATATATAAATGCTTATTATTGGGTTTTAGCTGTTTCTATAATAAAGAGTTGTAGTTATTGTAAGTTGCATCTCACTAAGCTTTAAAAATGTATTCATCCACTGTAGAGAAGTATGTTTCATTGAAATTTGATTGCACACAAAGCTTGACATGAGGTTTATTCTCTTTGTGAAATAAACCATTCAATCTGGAATGCATTCACATTTATCTGAAACTTGAAGGAAATAAGTCATCTTTCACTTATATTTTAATATCCCATATTTCCATTAAATTAATGGAAGGTTAGACCTAAAGCTCTCTTATTGGACACTTATTATTAATGATTCTTTGCACATAGAGTGCATGAATAGCTCACAAGAAAATTTCACCAAAGTCATGTTATATATTTCTCATAATAATCCTAAGAGGTAGGGTTGACAGACATTAGCATTCTGACATCAGAATTGGAGAGAGATTCTTCTGTCTCATTTAAGGGATTTGCCCAAAATTAACCAGTCCATGGTAAATCCAGCTCTATAATATTACCCTTAAGAATATTCAAAAGGTCCCGGGCGCAGTGGCTCACACTTGTAATCCCAGGACTTTGGGAGGCTGAGGCAGGTGGATCATCTGAGGTCAGGAGTTCAAGACCAGCCCAGCCAACATGGTGAAACTTCGTGTCTACTAAAAATACAAAAAAAAAAAAAAAAAAAAAAAAAAAAAGCTAGGAGTTGTGGCAGGCACCTGTAATCCCAGCTACTAGGGAGGCTGAAGCAGGAGAATTGCTTGAACCTGGGAGGTGGAGGTTGCAGTGAGCCAAGATTGCGCCACTGCACTCCAGCCTGGGCGACAGAGCGAGACTCTGTCTCAAAACAAAAACAAACAAAAAAGAATATTCAAAAGGCGCATGGGACAAGGAGAGGTCATTTCACATCCTCTTGAGGAGCACAGGTCACTCCAGACTATATTTTTCCTAGATGACTGGGGGACCCTGCTCTCCTCCTTTTGGCTCTAGGGACTTGATTCCTGAAGACGGGTCATGCTCCAATGTCTAGTTTAGAGTTTTTCTACTACACCACTTGGTCTCTTATTTTATTTCTCTGCTTTTTGGTTTTATTCTTTTTTAATCTCCTGGATCACAATATAATCATTTGAATTTTTGTTGTGTATACAAGGGCTCACAGAAAATGTGTAATAAACGTGGTTCGTGGGAAAATCTTGCTAACGGAATCCAGTAGATTAATAACTGAGAAAATAAGGCACACATAACAAAAGGTTGTTCATGGCTGTAAGTTCAAGAGTGGGAATTGATTAGAGTGATAGAATAAATACATGTGCATATGTTCTGAATTGATTAGGAATATTAAAAAGATACCTAGATTCCTAGAAAAATTAAAAAGAAACATTTTTTGTAAGAAATATGAAGTTCAAGTATAAACTTACCAAACAACAGAAGTGATAAAGTGTTAGCATAAAAAATTAGCATCATGATTATTCTGTATTGTTTACACAGATCTGTCAAGTCAAATGTTTGGCCAGAGCCATTCTTTATTCAGTTATCAAAATGATAGAGTCATTTGGATGAGTTCAGAGACTTCTGCCTTATGATAAAAAAGATAATTGTAAATCAAAAAAGAGTTTAAAGGCTATACTAATTAAACAGCTAATTGGATATTAGAAGATTTGTTTCTCCAAACTTCTACTATTTTTGATTTTCTTTTCTGTTTGTGAAAGTTTTGGGAAGCAACGTTTTATTCTGTGATTAGCTTCAAAGAGTTTCAGCCACGGGTTATGGGACTGGACCATGTATACTTGAAGTGTGCTTCAAACCATAAAATTCTGTGAGATTTTGTGAGCAACTACATCTTATTAATAAAAAAGAATTGCTGTTTATACCCTATTTTAAAGTACTTATTTTTGCTTTCTCAAATATAAGGATGATGTACTATGAATTTGTAATATCATTAACTATGAAGACAAAAGATATAAAAATTTACTGTTCACTCATTTTTCCTTAATTTCCAAGAACCTTAATCTGGAATTTAAGCTTAAACTTACTTTAAACATTATCTTTATTGTTTTATTTTCTATGAAAAAAAAAATCCAACCTATCTATTAGTATGCCACTTTAAAAATATTAAAAGCCAGTGGATAACTGCAAAAGAAGGGCTTTTAATTTTATATCAAATAATAAAATAATTTATTCTATTGATAATTCCAAACTCTCAAATAATATCTTGCTGCAGTACTAAGGAAATGGACAAAGGAAGAAAAAACAGCTTTTCATGCCTTTCCTGAAACAACTGTAGGAAATTTTTGTCATGCTACAATTATTCTGTGATCATGAAAAATTCTTTTAAAGACATGATAGCCACAACCATTTTATCTTCTGACTTACTAAGCAGTCTGAGGGTGAATAGAGAGTTTCGATTCCAGCTTATGGTTATAATTACTAACTGCAAAAATCCTATTGCCTTTCATTAAGTAGTTCAGATATTTAATTGAGACTACAGGGTGTCCACACACAGCGTTGTACCATGCATAATTATCCCTACACATACAGGAACACTGAGGGTACTTTTAACAATAAAACAGATTATCAAAAAATTACATTTTTAATTTAA
The DNA here is from genome assembly GCF_049350105.2 of Macaca mulatta. NCBI lineage: Eukaryota > Metazoa > Chordata > Mammalia > Primates > Cercopithecidae > Macaca > Macaca mulatta. The sequence goes on along the minus strand of NC_133422.1, from coordinate 100,064,274 downwards.
GTTTTGACTTTAATCTTTTCTGTGGTTAAATACACATTTCTGCATTTTTTCTGCAAATGAGGACGTTAAGCTAAATAAATGAACCATAAAGTGACAGAAAAAAAAACTTTGCACTGTTACATAAATGGATAAATCTTTAATATGCATTAAACATAGCACTATGTCTTTATTTTCTAACAGCTTGTATGAGAAAGAAGAACTGGTGATGCAGGAAGTCAAATACCACCAGCTTAGTGGGTCAGCATCCTCTCCTCCCACATAAGCGGAGTTCGGAGCATGAGATAAAATACCTGGGTGCCCTTTGCTCCAGCCTCGTGCTCCCACAACTTTGCTTCTGACAGAGTACTTATCTCTCTGACCACTGGGAAACTACTAAAAGAGAGAAACTTGAAAAGGATTGGACCTTTCTGTGCAGATCTCTTTGAAAATTGTCACCTTCCAGGTTAGCTTTTAAGAGAAGCCCAATATATTAGGAACCTGAAAATAAAGGAAAGTTTGCACATTGAAACATCACTTGCTAATAGTTTTATTATTGGAAATGGAAATTTGGAATTCTAGAAAAAGAAATGTCATTAGGGGGTTAGGAATTAACCACTTGCTACCTATGCTAATGTGACGTGGTTAAAAGAAGCTGCAGGAAGTTCCTGAAATTATTGAAACAAAAATTTCCCCCTGAAATCTAAGTCATGCAAGTGAAATTATTTAAACATTCCCTTCAACTTTGTATTTCAAAAGCGCTTTACAATAGCTTCTTATGTTATCCATCCCTCGACTAGCTGAAAGGCATGCATTTTTATTGTTTTAGTTACTATTTAGCTTTATGAACAGCATTCTTGCTTTGTTGTAATTACAAACATTTTTTTCCGTGGGGATGGAATGACCATGCTCTGCTATTTCTGCCAGGTACTAATTGTCAATAGAAAATAGAGCCAAGTAGAGCAACCTTAGCTCTTCAATCAACACATCCAGTATTAAGGAAAAAAAAAAAAAGACATTGATATCTGAAATGTAAATTCAAATCTTTATCCAACACGCAAGAATTGTAATTGTGGGAGATTAGGTTGGGAAAAAATAAAAAGGTGTATAATTAGAGTGTCAGGATTACAGCTTTCACTGGAAGCTACTGTATCAGGTATAACTCTGCAAAATTGTAGATGGTTTGCAAATCATCCTTGCTCACATTTAATGATCTATTACTATGTGCCAGGTATTCTGTCTGAAACAGCATGGGAAGAGGAATCAGAGACAGAACTGCCACCTATGTGGGACCTTGCTGGGGTGCAGAAATTTTGTTTCTCACATTTTTGAAATGTAATACTTTGATTTGAATTTTACTCCTGCTTAAGGACACCAAGATGAAAGCCGATGGCCCCCTGCCCCCTTCCCTGGTGTAGTTTGTTAAGAAATGACTTTAGTTCTATGAAAGTGGATTCTTAGTTACAAACATAAAGAAGTATCACTGGCTAGTGAGAAGGGATTTTATTGAAAGGATATTGGGAGTTCATTTATCTTCCGGGATCTGCAGATGGGCGGAGAGACTAGAAAACCAAGAACATGAACCAGGCACCATTCAAACTTCAGAACAGTGAGGGTACCAGAACAGCTTCTAGGGAACAAGGCCCGGCACGGCCGCCTGGAAGTTGCTGGTACCGGATGCTTGACTGTCCTTATTTCCTGGCATTGCCAGCTGCAGAGGCAGCTAATTAACAGAGCCAGGGGTGCATCCAGGGCTCTCTTTATGGGGGCATCCACAGTGGGAGGTAGTGGGTTTTGATGCAGGAAATTACTGTGTTATATCTCAGGTTTTCTCAATTTATGTAATAAATGTATGCATAGGTTCAGATGGAAGTAAGAAGTGCCACATCTGAGAGCTGCAGAAGCACTGTAATCACCCATCCCAAAGGAGATGATTTCTTAGGAAAAGAAGTGAGTTTGGGAAATATATTAGATGTATTCTCCTGTCTCTTCCATATTCCTGGGAATTTGAGCCATCACTTATCTCTGATATGCTTTGCTTGAGAGGCAGTTTCTATACTATATTTGATGATGTGCATCTGATAATACATCATTCAAATATTTCCCAGCTGTGTTAACTGAGTCTCTAGAGGCAGGTCTCCTGAGAATTGTCAGTTGTGTTTATTTTCCAGTTAAGTCTACTTTCAGAGAGCCATTATGAAACAGAAAAGTTTCAACAGAAAGATGATTATTGTTAATATTATTGTGGTAAGACCACTTAATGTGAGATCTATCCTGTTAGCACATTTTTACATGCGCACTGTTGTGTTGTTAACTATAGGTGCAATGTTGCACAGCAGACTTCAGGAGCTTATTCCTCTTCCACAATAAAACTCTGTACCGTTACTGTTGAACAGCAACTTGCCATTTCTCCCTCCCCTCACCTCTGCAACAGAATGATAAACCTGGAGAACATTATGCTAAATAAAATAAGCCAGTTACAAAAGGACACATATTGCATGATTTCACTTATGTGAAGTATCTAAAATAATAACGCTCATAGAAATAGACAGTGAGATTTTTACTGGGAAAAACATTCGCTCTTTAAAGCAATTGAGAGAGATTTGCTTTAGTTGATCAAAATTATAAGCCACCAGAAACTCCCCAAAATGGCATATTGTTGAAGCCATAGTGTGTGCACAGTTGTTGAATAGGCACTTCAGAGATAAGAAGAGTAAAGTGTGGTATAAAAAAGAG